>NC_088414.1:38810196-38920196 GCF_034236695.1 Oncorhynchus nerka
ATGCTCTAGAGCTCAGATACAGTGGATACAAGATGCAGGAAGATATTTCAGCAGAGGACTGGGGTGTGATATGCTCTAGAGCTCAGATACAGTGGATACAAGATGCAGGAAGATATTTCAGCAGAGGACTGGGGTGTGATATGCTCTAGAGCTCAGAGGACTGGGGTATGATATGCTCTAGAGCTCAGATACAGTGGATACAAGATGCAGAAAGATATTTCAGCAGAGGACTGGGGTATGATATGCTCTAGAGCTCAGAGGACTGGGGTGTGATATGCTCTAGAGCTCAGATACAGTGGATACAAGATGCAGAAAGATATTTCGGCAGAGGACTGGGGTGTGATATGCTCTAGAGCTCAGAGGACTGGGGTATGATATGCTCTAGAGCTCAGATACAGTGGATACAAGATGCAGGGAGATATTTCGGCAGAGGACTGGGGTATGATATGCTCTAGAGCTCAGAGGACTGGGGTGTGATATGCTCTAGAGCTCAGATACAGTGGATACAAGATGCAGGAAGATATTTCACTGGAAGATATTTCAGCAGAGGACTGCAGGTGTGATATGCTCTAGAGCTCAGATACAGTGGATACAAGATGCAGGAAGATATTTCAGCAGAGGACTGGGGTGTGATATGCTCTAGAGCTCAGATACAGTGGATACAAGATGCAGGAAGATATTTCAGCAGAGGACTGGGGTGTGATATGCTCTAGAGCTCAGAGGACTGGGGTATGATATGCTCTAGAGCTCAGATACAGTGGATACAAGATGCAGAAAGATATTTCAGCAGAGGACTGGGGTATGATATGCTCTAGAGCTCAGAGGACTGGGGTGTGATATGCTCTAGAGCTCAGATACAGTGGATACAAGATGCAGGAAGATATTTCAGCAGAGGACTGGGGTGTGATATGCTCTAGAGCTCAGATACAGTGGATACAAGATGCAGGAAGATATTTCAGCAGAGGACTGTGGTGTGATATGCTCTAGAGCTCAGAGGACTGGGGTATGATATGCTCTAGAGCTCAGATACAGTGGATACAAGATGCAGGAAGATATTTCAGCAGAGGACTGTGGTGTGATATGCTCTAGAGCTCAGAGGACTGGGGTATGATATGCTCTAGAGCTCAGAGGACTGGGGTATGATATGCTCTAGAGCTCAGATACAGTGGATACAAGATGCAGGAAGATATTTCAGCAGAGGACCAGGGTATGATATGCTCTAGAGCTCAGATACAGTGGATACAAGATGCAGGAAGATATTTCAGCAGAGGACTGGGGTATGATATGCTCTAGAGCTCAGATACAGTGGATACAAGATGCAGGAAGATATTTCAGCAGAGGACTGGGGTATGATATGCTCTAGAGCTCAGATACAGTGGATACAAGATGCAGGAAGATATTTCAGCAGAGGACCAGGATATGATATGCTCTAGAGCTCAGATACAGTGGATACAAGATGCAGGAAGATATTTCAGCAGAGGACTGGGGTGTGATATGCTCTAGAGCTCAGATACAGTGGATACAAGATGCAGGAAGATATTTCGGCAGAGGACCAGGGTATGATATGCTCTAGAGCTCAGATACAGTGGATACAAGATGCAGGAAGATATTTCAGCAGAGGACTGGGGTATGATATGCTCTAGAGCTCAGATACAGTGGATACAAGATGCAGGAAGATATTTCAGCAGAGGACTGGGGTATGATATGCTCTAGAGCTCAGAGGACTGGGGTATGATATGCTCTAGAGCTCAGATACAGTGGATACAAGATGCAGGAAGATATTTCAGCAGAGGACTGGGGTATGATATGCTCTAGAGCTCAGATACAGTGGATACAAGATGCAGGAAGATATTTCAGCAGAGGACCAGGATATGATATGCTCTAGAGCTCAGATACAGTGGATACAAGATGCAGGAAGATATTTCAGCAGAGGACTGGGGTGTGATATGCTCTAGAGCTCAGATACAGTGGATACAAGATGCAGGAAGATATTTCAGCAGAGGACTGGGGTGTGATATGCTCTAGAGCTCAGAGGACTGGGGTATGATATGCTCTAGAGCTCAGATACAGTGGATACAAGATGCAGGAAGATATTTCAGCAGAGGACTGTGGTGTGATATGCTCTAGAGCTCAGAGGACTGGGGTATGATATGCTCTAGAGCTCAGAGGACTGGGGTATGATATGCTCTAGAGCTCAGATACAGTGGATACAAGATGCAGGAAGATATTTCAGCAGAGGACCAGGGTATGATATGCTCTAGAGCTCAGATACAGTGGATACAAGATGCAGGGAGATATTTCAGCAGAGGACTGGGGTATGATATGCTCTAGAGCTCAGAGGACTGGGGTATGATATGCTCTAGAGCTCAGAGGACTGGGGTATGATATGCTCTAGAGCGCAGATACAGTGGATACAAGATGCAGGAAGATATTTCAGCAGAGGACTGGGGTATGATATGCTCTAGAGCTCAGAGGACTGGGGTATGATATGCTCTAGAGCTCAGATACAGTGGATACAAGATGCAGGGAGATATTTCAGCAGAGGACTGGGGTATGATATGCTCTAGAGCTCAGAGGACTGGGGTATGATATGCTCTAGAGCTCAGAGGACTGGGGTATGATATGCTCTAGAGCTCAGATACAGTGGATACAAGATGCAGGAAGATATTTCAGCAGAGGACTGGGGTATGATATGCTCTAGAGCTCAGAGGACTGGGGTATGATATGCTCTAGAGCTCAGATACAGTGGATACAAGATGCAGGGAGATATTTCAGCAGAGGACTGGGGTATGATATGCTCTAGAGCTCAGATACAGTGGATACAAGATGCAGGAAGATATTTCAGCAGAGGACTGGGGTATGATATGCTCTAGAGCTCAGATACAGTGGATACAAGATGCAGGGAGATATTTCAGCAGAGGACTGGGGTATGATATGCTCTAGAGCTCAGATACAGTGGATACAAGATGCAGGAAGATATTTCAGCAGAGGACTGGGGTGTGATATGCTCTAGAGCTCAGAGGACTGGGGTGTGATATGCTCTAGAGCTCAGATACAGTGGATACAAGATGCAGGAAGATATTTCAGCAGAGGACTGGGGTGTGATATGCTCTAGAGCTCAGAGGACTGGGGTGTGATATGCTCCAGAGCTCAGATACAGTGGATACAAGATGCAGGAAGATATTTCAGCAGAGGACTGGGGTATGATATGCTCTAGAGCTCAGATACAGACAATAAACACCCGCCTGAGATTGTTGCAATACAAATGGATAATGAGAACATATATCACCCCTGTTAAGCTCCACAAATTTGACCCTAATACCCCAGACCTGTGTGTTAAATGTGACCTTGCGCCATTGCCTGTGGGAATGTGATGAGATACAAAAGTTTTGGAGCTCAGTACTGCAATACATCTCTGAGATGACCTATACCCCAATACCATTAATCCCTAAACGTTGCGGCCTAAATCTTTACACAGGGAATATCTCTTTACATAGGAGAGAGAAGAAAATGGTTGACCTCTGTCTATTACAAGCTAGACGTTCAATTGCTCTTTTGTTCCCCGTGTCAGCATTATTGTCGTAATGTCGTTTTGTTCGCCCTGTCCAGACGCTGTTCTTGTTTTTTTTTTGGGGGGGGTATACAGGATATACAGTATATATATGTATATATATATATTTGTTTGTATTTCTGTAATTGTTGATTGTCCTTTTTTAAACTAATTAATATATGTGTTAAAAATCAATATTAGAACGAGCATTATTAGAACGATCATTATTAGAATGAGCAATGTCAGAGTCCGTGTATAGATATTTGGTGTGCATAGACTGTATGGACAATATATAATAGGAAAAAGGTATGTGCAGCAGTAGTTATATGGAATGAGCTAGAATACAGTATGTACAGCAATAGTTATATGGATGAGCAAGAATACAATATGTACAGCAGTAGTTATGTGGATGAGCTAGAATACAATATGTACATATACTGAACTAAAATATGAAGGCAATATGTAAAGTGTTGGTCCCATGTTTCATGAGCTGAAAAAAAAATCCCAGAAATTGTCCATATGCACAAAAAGCTTATTTCTCTCAAAATGTGTTTACATCCCTGTTAGTGAGCTTTTCATCTTTGCCAAGATAATCCATCCACCTGTCAGGTGTGGCATATCAAGAAGCTGAGTAAACAGCACGATCATTACACAGGTGCACCGTGTGCTGGAGACAATAAAAAGGACACTCTAAAATGGGCAGTCTTGTCACACAGCACAATAACACACAGATGCCTCAAGTTTTGAGGGAGCGTGCAATTTGGATGCTGACTGCAGGAAAGTCCACCAGAGCTGTTGCCAGATAATTGAATGTTCATTACTCTACCATAAGCAGCCTGCAACGTCGTTTGAGAGAATTTGGCAGTACGTCCAACTGGCCACACAACCACAGATCACATGTAACCACGTCAGCCCAGGATCTTAATATCCAGCTTCTTCACCTGCGGGATCGTCTGAGAGGATGCTGGGGAGTATTTCTGTCTTTAATAACGCCCTTTTGTGGTGAAAAACTTTTATTTGCTGGGCCTGACCTCCCATTGACTGGGCCTGGCTCCCAAGTGAGTGGGCCTATGCACTCCCAGCCCCAACCTGCCCAGTCATGTGAAATCCATAGATTAGGGCCTAATGAATTTATTTAAATGGACTAATTTCTTTATATAAATCCTCTACAGAATCGGTGGGTCCCCCACGGGACGGTTGAGCTAACATAACCTAATGCGATTAGCATGAGGTTGTAAACAACAAGAACATTTCCCAGGACATAGACATGTCTGATATTGGCAGAAAGCTTAAATTCTTGTTAATCTAACTGCACTGTCCAATTTACAGTAGCTATTACAGTGAAGGAATACCATGCCACTGTTTGAGGAGAGTGCACAGTTATGAACTTGAAAAGTTATTAATAAACAAATTAGGCACATCTGGGCAGTCTTGATACATCATTTTGAACAGAAATGCAATTGTTCGTTGGATACATAATTTTGAAGAGAAATGCAATGGTTCGTTAGATCAGTCTAAAACTTTGCACATACTCTGCTGCCATCTAGTGGCCAGAATCTAAATTGCACCTGGGCTGGAATAATACATTATGGCATGTTTTTTCTTTGTATAATCTTTTACCAGATCTAATGTGTTATATTCTCCTACATTCATTTCACATTTCCACAAACTTTGAAGTGTTTCCTTTCAAATGGTATCAGGAAAGCGCATATTCTTGCTTCAGGTCCTGAGCTATAGGCAGTTAGATTTGGGTATGTAATTTTAGGCAAAAAATCTATTAGTGCATTTTTTTAGGATCAAATTTCGCCAGAATAATGTTGCAGCAATGCTAATCATATCTGTTAAGATTACAGAAACGATTTCAGAAGAACATTATGCAAAACTTGTTCAATGACTGTTGTCGTGGTCATTTCCTGTATTACTAAACATTGAGAGAGCAAACCACACACAACTCAGAGTTATATTATACAGTCCATCTTTTAATTATATATGAGCTTCACCATAGCCCTGTGACTCTCAGATCAATTCAGTGTCTATAAATGAATTCTCTGAGAGTGCTTACAAAACAGTTCTTAGTATCATTTATAGGCAAGACACACCCATCTCAACTCACATGACGAAACACAGATCTTAGGAACATTACACAAAGAACCTTTTACTTGAAAGAGGAGTGTCCCATAGCTACATAGCATTAGCTATACATTATCGTTCAGTTTGCTCTCCTAAAACGAGGTTCTACTTTTCGTTCTTGGTACAACATAGTACCAAAACATTACCTCATCCAATGGCATATATCAATTGTCAATTCTAGATACTCCCATCTCAAATACAATCCCTCCTGGACAAGCTCAGGGAGACAGTGAGCCTCTTAGGTTATATACTAGATCAAGATAAGGGCAACCTCAGAGGGGACATACGGTAGTTACAGACACATTCCCATAAGAAGACAAGCCTCCATTCTGTCCTCCTCCCCTTGCTATTCTACATAGCATCACATGGTTTAACAGATACATTGACATATGAAGACAAGCCTGACCTCTCCCCTCCCTGGGCCCCTAGTGACTAAGCCCTGGAGAAGGGATAACTAAAAACTGCCAACAGTATTATCCAAAAGAAGACATCCTAATCCTAAATATCTCACATAAGCATTATTATGTAAATAAAACATCTTATTTATCAATGTTACCTAACTAATTCCGATTCTTCTACCACACTGTATGTACACAGGGCAGCAGTTTCTAAGGTTTAGAGTATCGTGTGTTAGCCGGCTAGTGATAGTGTCTAAGGTGCTAGTGGCAGGGTACTGGTTTTAGCCTGCTAGTGACAGTTTCTAAGGTGCAGGGTACTGGTGTTAGCTTGCTAGTGACAGTGTCTAAGGTGCAGGGTACTGGTGTTAGCTTGCTAGTGACAGTGTCTAAGGTGCAGGGCAGGGTACTGGGCGGATGCCAGCTAGTGACAGTGTCTAAGGTGCAGGGTACTGGGCGGATGCCAGCTAGTGACAGTGTCTAAGGTGCAGGGCAGGGTACTGGGCGGAGGCCAGCTAGTGACTGTGTCTAAGGTGCAGGGTACTGGGCGGATGCCAGCTAGTGACAGTGTCTAAGGTGCAGGGCAGGGTACTGGGCGGAGGCCAGCTAGTGACAGTGTCTAAGGTGCAGGGTACTGGGCGGATGCCAGCTAGTGACAGTGTCTAAGGTGCAGGGCAGGGTACTGGGCGGAGGCCAGCTAGGGACAGTGTCTAAGGTGCAGGGCAGGGTACTGGGCGGAGGACAGCTAGTGACAGTGTCTAAGGTGCAGGGCAGGGTACTGGGCGGAGGCCAGCTAGTGACAGTGTCTAAGGTGCAGGTTATTGGGCGGAGGCCAGCTAGTAACAGCGTCTAAGGTGCAGGGTACTGGGCGGAGGACAGCTAGTGACAGTGTCTAAGGTGCAGGGCAGGGTACTGGGCGGAGGCCAGCTAGGGACAGTGTCTAAGGTGCAGGGCAGGGTACTGGGTGGCAGTAGGCTAGTGATGACTGTTTAACTGTCTGATGGCCTGGAGACAGAAGCTGTTTTTCATTCTCTCTGTCCCAGCTTTGATACATCTGTACTGTCTCTGCCTGCTAGATGGTTTACTGGGTGAAAAAGCCGTGGCTCGGGGGACTTAGGTCCTTGATGATTTTTTTGGCCTTTCTGTGACACCGGGTGCTGTAGATGCCCTAGAGGGCAGGCACTGTGCCCACAGTGATGCGTTGGGCTGACCGTTTGTGAGGGTTTTGGGGGCCAAGCCACATTTCTTCAGCCTCCTGGAGAGAGTATGCAAAGCTGTCATCAAGGCAAAGGGTAGCTACTTTGAAGAATCTAAATATATTTTGATTTATTTAACACTTTTTTGGTTACTATATGATTCCATATGTGTTATTTCATAGTTTTGATGTCTTCACTATTATTCTATAATGGAGGAAATAGTACAAATAAAGAAAAAACCTTGGCTAGTACTGTAGTTATTTCTCTTGTCCAGCTGGGATAGGGCAGTGTGCAGTGAAATGGCGATTGCTTCTTCCGTGGATCTATTGAGGCGGTATGCAAATTGTAATTGGGCTAGGGCATCGGGTAAAGTGGAGTTGATATGGTCCTTTACAAGCCTTTACTCTCAAAGCACTTCATGTTGACAGAAGTGAGTGCTAGTTTAGTTGCCTATAATTGGAACAACATCGAGGTATGGAAATGCCTGGCAAAGTTTGGGGCTCAAAATGGCTATTTGCATGGAGAAATGTGATGACATACACGATTCCCCATTTCCATACCTCAATGGTGATCCAATTGTAGATGATGCCTTTTCATCCTTTGGGTTTTTGTGTCAGTGGCCTATCTTTTTGTTGGTGCATGGTATGTACGCACATCTTACAGTGTGGCTTTAAAATAGACTGTGATCTCAATCTGATTCATCTCTTTGTTAATAATTTGGCTTTGCATATCAAAGAGCGGGCCTTTAATAGGACTGGGTATGTGCAACACCATCACATAATGAATTTGTTTGTGTTTTTCGTGTCCTAGTCTTTGATGGTATGCCATCCTACAGAGTGTGACTTATTGACAGATGGGGATTTGCTCTGAATGTTGTGAATCATGTCTTTGTTTATAATAATAGGACTGTGTATGAGCAACATATTCACAAATGATTCCATTATGATGCAGCATGATTCACACGTCATGGGCTGTGTCCCAAATGTCAACGTATTCCCAATGGGACCCGGTCAAAAGTATACTTATACAAGAGTTATCAAATTAAGATCCTACATCTGTAGAATACACACTTATACATAAGACTACTTATCGTGCACTATATAGGGAATAGGGTGCCATTTGGGATGCGGCTTTGTGATAGGTGATTGTTTCATCAGCCATCAGTGTCTGTGTCACTCATCTCACTCCGACTCTGTGTGTGTGTGTGTGTGTGTGTTTGTATCTGAGTGTGTGTGTGTGTTCATCTCATTCCGAATACCCAGTCACTCAGCCATGACTACCCAGTCACTCTGCCATCTGTCTGTTTCAACATCACTCATTTGCATATTCTCTCACGCTGGTGACCTTTAGTGAATCAAACACAGATTACTTCTACTGTTAGACATGAAGAGAAAGAAGGAGACTGATGAGAGAGGGAGGGAGTTGAGGGAAAGAGAGATGGAGTTAGGAGAGAAGGAGTAGAGAGAAAGAGAGAGATGAAGATGAGTGAGGAGAGGAGAAGAGCGAAAGAGAGAGGTGAAGACGAGTGAGGAGAGAAGGAGTAGAGAGAAAGAGAGAGATGAAGATGAGTGAGGAGAGGAGAAGAGCGAAAGAGAGAGATGAAGATGAGTGAGGAGAGGAGAGAAAGTGAGATGAAGACAAGTGAGTAGAGAAGGAGAAGAGAGAAAGAGAGAGATGAAGAGGAGTGAGGAGAGGAGAAGAGCGAAAGAGAGAGATGAAGACGAGTGAGGAGGGAAGGAGAAGAGAGAAAGAGAGAGATGAAGACGAGTGAGGAGAGGAGAAGAGCGAAAGAGAGAGATGAAGACGAGTGAGGAGGGAAGGAGAAGAGCGAAAGAGAGAGATGAAGACGAGTGAGGAGGGAAGGAGAAGAGAGAAAGAGAGAGATGAAGACGAGTGAGGAGAGGAGAAGAGCGAAAGAGAGAGATGAAGACGAGTGAGGAGATAAGGAGAAGAGAGAGAGAGAGAGAGAGAGAGAGAGAGAGAGATGAAGACGAGTGAGGAGAGAAGGAGAAGAGAGAGAGAGAGAGATGAAGACGAGTGAGGAAAGAAGGAGAAGAGAGAAAGGGAGAGATGAAGACGAGTGAGGAGAGAAGGAGATGAGAGAAATGGAGAGATGAAGACGAGTGAGGAGAGAAAGAGAAGAGAGAGAGAGAGATGAAGACGAGTGAAGAGATAAGGAGAAGAGAGAGAGAGAGAGAGAGAGATGAAGACGAGTGAGGAAAGAAGGAGAAGAGAGAAATGGAGAGATGAAGACGAGTGAGGAGAGAAGGAGAAGAGAGAGAGAGAGAGAGAGATGAAGACGAGTGAGGAAAGAAGGAGAAGAGAGAAAGGGAGAGATGAAGACGAGTGAGGAGAGAAGGAGAAGAGAGAAAGGGAGAGATGAAGACGAGTGAGGAGAGAAGGAGAAGAGAGAAAGGGAGAGATGAAGACGAGTGAGGAGAGAAGGAGAAGAGAGAGAGAGAGAGATGAAGACGTGTGAAGAGATAAGGAGAAGAGAGAGAGAGAGAGAGAGAGATGAAGACGAGTGAGGAGAGAAGGAGAAGAGAGAGAGAGAGAGAGAGATGAAGACGAGTGAAGAGATAAGGAGAAGAGAGAGAGAGAGAGAGAGATGAAGACGAGTGAGGAGAGAAGGAGAAGAGAGATGAAGACGAGTGAGGAAAGAAGGAGAAGAGAGAAAGGGAGAGATGAAGACGAGTGAGGAGAGAAGGATCCCAAAACATTGAAAATAGGTTGTGGGAACAGTGTGGGCACATTACAAAATATGTTCAATTGTGATAACATTCATACAATGTTTAAGTTAGGTTGCACAGGACATTCCTATAATGTTGTCAGAATGTTGACAGAACACCTGGTTTAAGATGATTAACAATAGAACCGGTAAAGCAGTCATTTTGACTGCTCATGAATAAAAAATTTAAAAAGATTACTCTGCCATTTTTTAAGTCAAGCCCCCCTCTGTCCGTGACTTTTTCTAAATAAGTCTATATAATATACTGCCATTGTTATCACAAACAGAACTGGATTTATAACCAGTTTTAAGAGAGAATGTCATTTCTTTTATGCTTTTCCCCGTTGCCCCTCCTTCTCCCAACAGTGGAATGTGCTGTGATAACCACTTGATAATCACCCCGATTGTAGCCCCTCGAAACTAAACCTAAACCATACCAAAAGAATTGTACACATATAACAACAGATGAAATAAATGAAGTATAGTATGATGGGGAAGTATGGGTGAGTTGATGAGTCAGGGGAAGCGAATAATGCAGAATTCTAAATCACAAATTGTGGAGGAAGAATAGGACGGGCCGTTCTAGTTTATTATTTACATGCAGTGCATTCGGAAAGTATTCAGACCCCTTAACTTTTTCTAAATGTTCTTACATTACAGCCTTATTCTTAAATGGATTCAATTATTTTTTTCCCTCATCAATCTACACACAATATCCTACAATGACAAAGTGAAAACAGGCTGTTTAGAATTTTTTGCAAATGTATGACAAATATAAAACAGAAATACCTTATTTACATAAGTATTCAGACCATTTGCTATGAGACTCGAAATTGAGCTCAGGTGCATCCTGTTTCCATTGTTCATCCTTGAGATGATTCTACAACTATATTGGTGCCCACCTGTGATAAATTCAATGATTGAACATGATTTGGAAAGGCACACACCTGTCTATATAAGGTCCCACAATTGTCAGTGCACGTCAGAGCAAAAACCAAGCCATGAGGTCGATGGAATTGTCCGTAGAGCTCCGAGACAGGATTGTGTCGAGGCACAGCTCTGGGAAACGGTACCAAAAAAATTCTGCAGCATTGAAGGTTCCCAAGAACACATTGGCCTCCAAATGGAAATTTGGAACCACCAAGACTCTCCCAAGAGCTGGCCACCCAGCCAAACTGAGCAATAGGGAGAGAAGGGGGCTTGAGCAGGGAGGTGACCAGAACAGGGCTCCGGGCAGCCGAGCGGAAATGGAGGAAAACTCGCCTCCCTGCGGACCTGGCATCCTTTCACTCCCTCCTCTCTACATTTTCCTCTTCTGTCGCTGCTGCTAAAGCCACTTTCTACCACTCTAAATTGCAAGCATCTGCCTCTAACCCTAGGAAGCTCTTTGCCACCTTCTCCTCCCTCCTGAATCCCCCTCCCCCTCCCCCCTCCTCCCTCTCTGCAGATGACTTCGTCAACCATTTTGAAAAGAAGGCCGACGACATCCGATCCTCGTTTGCTAAGTCAAACGACACCGCTGGTTCTGCTCACACTGCCCTACCCTGTGCTCTGACCTCTTTCTCCCTCTCTCTCAGATGAAATCTCGCGTCTTGTGACGGCCGGCCGCCCAACAACCTGCCCGCTTGACCCTATCCCCTCCTCTCTTCTCCAGACCATTTCCGGAGACCTTCTCCCTTACCTCACCTCGCTCATCAACTCATCCCTGACCGCTGGCTACGTCCCTTCCGTCTTCAAGAGAGCGAGAGTTGCACCCCTTCTGAAAAAACCTACACTCGATCCCTCCGATGTCAACAACTACAGACCAGTATCCCTTCTTTCTTTTCTCTCCAAAACCCTTGAACGTGCCGTCTTGGCCAGCTCTCCCGCTATCTCTCTCAGAATGACCTTCTTGATCCAAATCAGTCAGGTTTCAAGACTAGTCATTCAACTGAGACTGCTCTTCTCTGTATCACGGAGGCGCTCCGCACTGCTAAAGCTAACTCTCTCTCCTCTGCTCTCATCCTTCTAGACCTATCGGCTGCCTTCGATACTGTGAACCATCAGATCCTCCTCTCCACCCTCTCCGAGTTGGGAATTTCCGGCGCGGCCCACACTTGGATTGCGTCCTACCTGACAGGTCGCTCCTACCAGGTGACGTGGCGAGAATCCATCTCCTCACCACGTGCTCTCACCACTGGTGTCCCCCAGGGCTCTGTTCTAGGCCCTCTCCTATTCTCGCTATACACCAAGTCACTTGGCTCTGTCATAACCTCACATGGTCTCTCCTATCATTGCTATGCAGACGACACACAATTAATATTCTCCTTTCCCCCTTCTGATGACCAGGTGGCGAATCGCATCTCTGCATGTCTGGCAGACATATCAGTGTGGATGACGGATCACCACCTCAAGCTGAACCTCGGCAAGACGGAGCTGCTCTTCCTCCCGGGGAAGGACTGCCCGTTCCATGATCTCGCCATCACGGTTGACAACTCCACTGTGTCCTCCTCCCAGAGCGCTAAGAACCTTGGCGTGATCCTGGACAACACCCTGTCGTTCTCAACTAACATCAAGGCGGTGGCCCGTTCCTGTAGGTTCATGCTCTACAACATCCGCAGAGTACGACCCTGCCTCACACAGGAAGCGGCGCAGGTCCTAATCCAGGCACTTGTCATCTCCCGTCTGGATTACTGCAACTCGCTGTTGGCTGGGCTCCCTGCCTGTGCCATTAAACCCCTACAACTCATCCAGAACCCCCGCAGCCCGTCTGGTGTTCAACCTTCCCAAGTTCTCTCACGTCACCCCGCTCCTCCACTCTCTCCACTGGCTTCCAGTTGAAGCTCGCATCCGCTACAAGACCATGGTGCTTGCCTACGGAGCTGTGAGGGGAACGGCACCTCCTCAGTACCTCCAGGCTCTGATCAGGCCCTACACCCAAACAAGGGCACTGCGTTCATCCACCTCTGGCCTGCTCGCCTCCCTACCACTGAGGAAGTACAGTTCCCGCTCAGCCCAGTCAAAACTGTTCGCTGCTCTGGCCCCCCAATGGTGGAACAAACTCCCTCACGACGCCAGGACAGCGGAGTCAATCAGCACCTTCCGGAGACACCTGAAACCCCACCTCTTTAAGGAATACCTAGGATAGGATAAAGTAATCCTTCTCACGCCCCCCCCCCTTAAAATATTTAGATGCACTATTGTAAAGTGGCTGTTCCACTGGATGTCATAAGGTGAATGCACCAATTTGTAAGTCGCTCTGGATAAGAGCGTCTGCTAAATGACTTAAATGTAAATGTGACCAATAACCTGATGGTCACTCTGACAGAGCTCCAGAGTTCCTCTGTAGAGATGGGAGAACCTTCCAGAAGGACAACCATCTCTGCAGCACTCCACTAGTCAGTCTTTTATGGTAAAGTGGCCAGACGGAAGCCACTCCTCAGTAAAAGGCACATGATTCTCTGGTCTAATGAAACCAAGATTGAACTCTTTGGCCTGAATGCCAAGTGTCACGTGTGGAGGAAACCTGGCACCATCCCTACGGTGAAGCATGGTGGTGACAGCATCATGCTGTGGGGATGTTTTTCAGCAGCAGGGACTGGGAGACTAGTCATGATCGAAGGAAAGATGAATGGAGCAAAGTACAGAGATCCTTGATGAAAACCTGCTCCAAAGCTCTCAGGACCTCAGACTGGGGGGGGGGAAGGTTCACTTTCCAACAGGACAACGTCCCTAAGCACACAGCCAAGACTACACAGGAGTGGCTTTGGGACAAGTCACTGAATGTCCTTGAGTGGCCCAGTCAGAGCCCTGACTTGAACCTAATCAAACATCTCTGGAGAGACCTGAAAATAGCTGTGCAGCAACGCTCCCCATCCAACCTGACAGAGCTTGAGAGGATCTGCAGAGAAGAATGGGAGAAACTCCCCAAATACAGGTGTGCCGAGGTTGTAGCGCCTTTGGCAGTAATCACTGCCAAAGGTGTTTCAACAAAGTACTGAGTAAAGGGTCTGAATACTTATGTAAATGTGATATTTCAGTTTTTCATTTATAATAAATGTGTTAACATTTCTAAAAGCTGTTTTTGCTTTGTCATTATGGGGTATTATGTTTAGATTGATGAGGGAAAAAAACGATTTAATCCATTATAGAATAAGACTGTAATGTAACAAAATGTAGAAAAAGGGAAGGGGTCTGTATACTTTCCGAATGCACTGCAGATTCTAATTATATAATCTCAAAATGGTATGTTCCTTATATCAGTCCACAACATCCAAGCAGTTTTATCAGTTTACTCTGGCCTACTTGGAGTATGCAGCGAGAGCGTGTGTAATTTACAATGTTGAAGAAGACCAAGACGAATGGATGTACATGCTGCGCTAGTGCTGCTACAAGATCTGAACAAAAACGACTCAGACGGCAGAGAAGAAAATAGTCATGACATCTCTGATGATTATTCTTCTGATTCTGAGCCTCAGACTGAATAACCTACGCCTCTGAGGCCTAAGCGCCAAAAAGCCAGAACGGTGCGCACTGAGCAGGTACCCACGCCACTACCACATGAAACATTGAAACAGGAGAGAGGAAGGACGGGCACCGTTTAAATAGAACAAGCCGGTGACAATGCTACGGGTCGATTATCAGCACAACATGTCATCACTGAGAGAGTAGGCCCTACATCTCAAGCACAAAACAACATCAGCAATGCACTCACCTGCTTTCCTTGTTTACGTGACATGGACATGCTAAAGCATTCAGGGACTGTAAGGCACGGTGAGCAAGGAGACACTGCCTGGGATCTGTCTTTTGATGAGCTGGAAGCGTTCATTTCAATCTTGTATGTCCGTGAAGCATTTGGTGGAAATTGCGTGGATATGGAGAGCTTAGCCAGGTCACCCGTAACACAAGTCAGTATTCGCCGTCCATCCATGTCTGAGGATGTCGGGAGATGACTCGGAAACCAGTGAGCCTATCCCAAACCTTAACCCTTACCTCAACCATTCGGAGTTAATGCCTGAACTTAACCTTAAACACTTAAATATTGGACATTTGGAACATCTTTAGAAATTTGACATTTGAGACATATGGATGAACGTCTAATTCTGATGTGAGACTGTGAAAGCTGGTTGGGAGAGATTCTGGTCAGACATGTATGGAATACTTTTCTTTGAGAAACAATGTCAGGGGATTGCTTCAGAGAGCACCTCCATTTTGAGACAAAGAAACAGACAAATTCGCCCTTTTTTTCATTTTCGCCTAAAATGACATACCCAAATCTAATTGCCTGTAGCTCTGGCCCTGAAGCAAGGATATGCATATTCTTGGTACCATTTGAAATGAAACACTTTGAAGTTTGTGTAAATGTGAAAGGAATGTAGGAGAATATAACACATTAGATCTGGTAAAAGATAATACAAAGAAAAACATTGATTTTGGCCACTAGATGGCATCAGTGAATGTGGAAAATTTCAGACTGATGCAATGAACCACTGTATTTCTGTTCAAAATTTTGTGTCAAGATTGCCCAAATGTGCGTAATTTGTTTATTAAAATAACTTTTCATGTTCAAAATTGTGCACTCTCCTCAAAAAATAGCATGGTATTCTTTCACTGTAATAGCTACTGTAAATTGGACAGTGCAGTTAGATTAACAAGAATTTAAGCTTTCTGCCAATATTAGATATGTCCTGGGAAATGTTCTTGTTTGCTTACAACCTCATGCTAATCGCATTAGCCATCATTAGCTCAACCATCCCGTGGGGGACCCACCAATCCTGAAGAAGAGAAATAAGACTTTTTTTTGACTGCTGTCATATCGATATTCATTATAATAACATTATTGCTTTTGTGAAGATTTTCACTATTTATCAATCACACTTGGCACTTATAATGATGTTTAGGCTACTGATGTTTTCATGTCTCATCGTTGTCGGTGATCAGGCCTACCACTGTTGTGTCATCAGCTAATGTAACAGTATAACTTTAGACCGTCCCCTCGCCCAAACCCGGGCGCGAACCAGGGACCCTTTGCACACATCAACAACAGTCACCCACGAAGCATCGTTACCCATCGTTACCCAAGGGGAACCACTACTTCAAGGTCTCAGAGCAAGTGACGTCACCGATTTGAAGCGCTAACACTACTTCAAGGTCTCAGAGCAAGTGACGTCACCGATTGAAATGCTATTTATCGCGCACCACTGCTAACTAGCTAGCCGTTTCACATCCGTTACACTAAGTTAATGATGGTGTTGGAGTCGTGCCTCGTCATGCAGTCATGAGTGAACAGGGAGTACAGGAGGGGAAAGAGCACGCACCGCTGAGGGGCCCCCATGTTGAGGATCAGCGTGGCGGATGTGTTGTTATCTACCCTTATCACCTGGGGGCGGCCCGGAAGAAAGTCAAGGATCTAGTTGCAGAGGGAGGTGTTTAGTCCCAGGGTCCTTAGCTTAGTTATGAGCTTTGAGGGCACTATGGTGTTGAACGCTGAGCCTGTAGTCAATGAATAGCATTCTCACATAGGTGCTCCTTTTGTCCAGTTGGGAAAGGGCAGTGTGGAGTGCAATGGAGACTGCATCATCTGTGAATCTGTTGAGACGTTATTCAAATTGGAGTGGGTGTAGGGTTTCTGGGATAATGGTGTTAATGTGGGCCATGACCAGCCTTTCAAAGCACTTCATGGCTACAGACGTGAGTGCTACGGGTCTGTAGTCATTTAGGCAGGTTACCTTACTGTTCTTGTGCACAGGGACTATGGTGGTGTGCTTGAAATATGTTGGTTTTACAGATTCAGACAGGGGGAGGTTGAAAATGTCGGTGAAGACACTTGCCAGTTGTTCAGCACATGCTCGGAGTACACGTCCTGGTCATCTGTCTGGCCCTGCGGCCTTGTTGACCTGTTTAAAGGTCTTACTCACATTGGCTACATAGATTGTGATCACACAGTCGTCCGAAACAGCTGATGCTCTCATGCATGTTTCAGTGTTACTTGCCTCAAAGAGAGCATAGAAGTGATTTACAGTGCCTTGCGAAAGTATTCGCCCCCCCCTTGAACTTTGCGACCTTTTGCCACATTTCAGGCTTCAAACATAAAGATATAAAACTGTATTTTTTTGTGAAGAATCAACAACAAGTGGGACACAATCATGAAGTGGAACGGCATTTAACAACTTTTTTAACAAATCAAAAACTGAAAAATTGGGCGTGCAAAATTATTCAGCCCCCTTAAGTAGCGCCACCTTTTGCTGCGATTACAGCAGTCGCTTGGGGTATGTCTCTATCAGTTTTGCACATCGAGAAACTGAATTTTTTTCCCATTCCTCCTTGCAAAACAGCTCGAGCTCAGTGAGGTTGGATGGAGAGCATTTGTGAACAGCAGTTTTCAGTCTTTTGCAGACTCCATCAGGTTTCAGAATGGTCCTGTATTTGGCTCCATCCATCTTCCCATCAATTTTAACCATCTTCCCTGTCCCTGCTGATGAAAAGCAGGCCCAAACCATGATGCTGCCACCACCATGTTTGACAGTGGGGATGGTGTGTTCAGGGTGATGAGCTGTGTTGCTTTTACGCCAAACATAACGTTTTGCATTGTTGCCAAAAAGTTCAATTTTGGTTTCATCTGACCAGAGCACCTTCTTCCACATGTTTGGTGTGTCTCCCAGGTGGCTTGTGGCAAACTTTAAATTACACTTTTTATGGATATCTTTAAGAAATGGCTTTCTTCTTGCCACTCTTCCATAAAGGCCAGATTTGTTCAATATTCGACTGATTGTTGTCCTATGGACAGAGTCTCCCACCTCAGCTGTAGATCTCTGCATTTCATCCAGAGTGATCATGGGCCTCTTGGCTGCATCTCTGATCAGTCTTCTCCTTGTATGAGCTGAAAGTTTAGAGGGACGGCCAGGTCTTGGTAGATTTGCAGTGGTCTGATACTCCTTCCATTTCAATATTATCGCTTGCACAGTGCTCCTTGGGATGTTTAAAGCTTGGGAAATCTTTTTGTATCCAAATCCAGCTTTAAACTTCTTCACAACAGTATATCGGACCTGCCTGGTGTGTTCCTTGTTCTTCATGATGCTCTCTGCTCTTTAATGGACCTCTGAGACTATCACAGTGCAGGTGCATTTATACGGAGACTTGATTACACACAGGTGGATTGTATTTATCATCATTAGTCATTTAGGTCAACATTGGATCATTCAGAGATCCTCACTGAACTTCTGGAGAGAGTTTGCTGCACTGAAAGTAAAGGGGCTGAATAATTTTGCACGCCCAATTTTTTCAGTTTTTGATTTGTTAAAAAAGTTTGAAATATCCAATAAATGTCGTTCCACTTCATGATTGTGTCCCACTTGTTGTTGATTCTTCACAAAAAAATACAGTTTTATATCTTTATGTTTGAAGCCTGAAATGTGGCAAAAGGTCGCAAAGTTCAAGGGGGCCGAATACTTTCGCAAGGCACTGTATATATATATATATGGAAAGGTATGTGTACACCCCTTCAAATTAGTGGATTCGACTATTTCAGCCACACTTGTAACTGACAGGTGTATAAAATCGAGCACACAGACATGCAATCTCCATAGACAAACATTGGCAGTGGAATGGCCTTACTGAAGAGCTCAGTGACTTTCAACGTGGCTTATTCATAGGATGCCACCTTTCCAACAAGTAAGTTAGTCAAATTTAGTCAAAACTGTAAGCGCTGTTATTGTGAAGTGGAAATGTCTAGGAGCAACAACGGTTCAGCCGGAAAGTGGTAGGCCACACAGGCTCATAGTGACCGCTGAGTGCTCAGTTGCAATACTCGGTTGCAATACTCACTACTGAGTTCCAATCTGCCTAGGGAGTCAACGTCAGCACAATAACTGTTTGTCAGGAGCTTTATGGGTTTCCAGGGCTGAGCAGCCACTCACAAGCCTAAGGTCACCATGTACAATGCCAAACGTTGGCTGGAGTGGTGTAAAGCTCGCCGCCATTGGGCTCTGGAGCAGTGGAAACACATTCTCTGGAGTGATGAATCAGGCTTCACCATCTGGCAGTCCAACATAGGTAGTTTTCCCCAGGTGATGCGTTGTGCAGACCGCACCACCCTCTGGATAGACCTGCGGTTATGGGCTGTTCAGCTGCTATACCAGGCGGTGATGCAGCACGACAGGATGCTCTCAATTGTGCATCTGTAAAAGTTTGTGAGGGTTTTAGGTGACAAGACACATTTTTTCATTGTTTCATTTTTACGCAGAGGAAATTAAACCTTTCCACCTTCTCCACTGCTGTCCCATCGATGTGGATAGAGTGGTGCTCCCTCGGCTGTTTCCTGAAGTCCACGATCATCTGTAGTCAATGAACGGCATTTTTACCCAGGGATTCCTCATGTCCAGGTTGGATAGGGTAGTGTGCAGTGTGATGGCGATTGCATCGTCTGTGGACCTATTGGGGCGGCAGGTAGTCTAGTGTTTAGAGTGTTGGACTAGTAACAAAAAGGTTGCAAGATCAAATCCCTGAGCTGACAAGGTAAAATCTGTTGTTCTGCCCCTGAACAATGCAGTTAACCCACTGTTCCTAGGCCATCATTGAAAATAAGAATTTGCTCTTAACTGACTTGCCTAGTTAAATAAAGGTTAAAAAAATCTCCTTTGCTGAGTGAGAGGTTGTTTTCCTGACACCACACTTCGAGTGCCCTTACCTCCTTCCTGTAGGCCGTCTCATCATTGTTGGTAATCAAGCCTACTACTTTTGTGTCGTTTGCAAACTTGATGATTGAGTTGGAGGCGTGCATGGCCACGCAGTCATGGGTGAACAGGTAGTACAGTAGGGGGCTGAGTACGCACCTTTGTGTGGCTCCAGTGTTGAGGATCAGCAAAGTGGAGATGTTGTTTCCTACCTTCACCACCTGAGGGCGGCCCATCAGGAAGTGCAGGACCCAATGATGAGCTTGGAGTACCCTTGGAGTATGGTGTTGAATGCTGAGCTGTAGTCAATGAACAGCATCTTTACATAGGTATTCATCTTGTCCAGGTCGGTTAGGGCAGTGTGCAGTGTGATGGCGACTGCATCATCTGTGCACCTATTGGGGTGGTGCGCAAACTGAAGTGGGACTAAGGTGACAGGTAAGGTGGAGGTGATATGACCCTTGACTAGTCTCTCAAAGCACTTCATGATGACAGAAGTGAGTGGTACGGGTTGGTAGTGATTTAGTTCAGTTTCTTTTGCCTTTTTGGGTATCGGAACAATGGTGGCCATATTGAAGCATGTGGGGACAGCAGACTGGGATAGGGAGAATTGAATATGTCCGTAAACACACCAGCCAGCTGGTCTGCACTTGCTCTGAGGATGCGGCTACTCTTCCTGGGATCCACACAGAACTTGAAACGTGACATTATACAGAACATTAATATACAAGAACAGGTCAAGGACAGAACTGCAGACATTTAATAACAGCACACGTAGCCTACATATCAATACATACACACAGAATACAGTTGAAGTCGGAAGTTTACATACACCTTAGCCAAGTACATTTAAACTCAATTTTTCACAATTCCTGACATTTATTCCAAGTAAAAATTCCCTGTCTTAGGTCAGTTAGGAAAACCACTGTATTTTAAGAATGTGAAATGTCAGAATAATAATACAGAGAATGATTTATTTCAGATTTGATTTCTTTCATCATATTCCCAGTGGGTCAGAAGTTTACATACACTCAATTAGTATTTTGTAGCATTGCATTTAAATGGTTTAACTTGGGTCAAACGTTTCAGGTAGCCTTCCACAAGCTTCCCACAACAAGTTGGGTGAATTTTGGCCCATTCCTCCGGACAGAGTCAGGTTTGTAGGCCTCCTTGCTCGCACACGCTTTTCAGTTCTGCCCACATATTTTCTACGGGATTGAGTTCAGGGCTTTGTGATAGCCACTCCAATACCTTGACTTTGTTGCCCTTAAGCCATTTTACCACAACTTTGGAAGTATGCTTGGGGTCATTGTCCATTTGGAAGACCCATTTGCGACCAAGCTTTAACTTCCTGGCTGATGTCTTGAGAAGTTGCTTCAATATATCCACATAATTTTCTTTCCTCATGATGCCATCTACTTTGTGAAGTGCACCAGTCCTTCCTGCAGCAAAGCAACCCCACAACTTGATACTGCCACCCCCGTGCTTCACAGTTGGGATGGTGTTCTTCGGCTTGCAAGCCTCCCCTTTTTCCTCCAAACATAACGATGGTCATCATGGCCAAACTGTTCCATTTTTGTTTCATCAGACCAGAGGACATTTCTCCAAAAAGTATGATCTTTGTCCCCATGTGCAGTTGCAAACCATAGTCTGGCTTTTTCATGGCGGTTTTGGAGCAGTGGCTTCTTCCTTGCTGAGCGGCCTTTTAGGTTATGTTGGTATAGGACTTGTTTTACTGTGGATATAGATACTTTTGTACCTGTTTCCTCCAGCATCTTCACAAGGTCCTTTGCTGTTATTCTGGGATTGATTTGCACTTTTCACACCAAAATACGTTCATGTCTTGGAGACAGAACGCGTCTCCTTCCTGAGCGGTATGACGGCTGTGTGGTCCCATGGTGTTTATACTTGTGTACTATTGTTTGTACAGATGAATGTGGTACCTTCAGACATTTGGAAATTGCTCCCAAGGATGAACCAGACTTGTGGAGGTCTACAGTTTTGTTTCTGAGGTCTTGGCTGATTTATTTTGATTTTCCCATGATTTCAAGCAAAGAGGCACTGTGTTTGAAGGTAGGCTTTGAAATAAATCCACAGGTACACCTTCAATTGACTCAAATGACGTCAATTAGCCAATCATAGGCTTCTAAAGCCCTGACATAATTTTCTGGAATTTTCCAAGCCGTTTAAAGGCACAGTCAACTTCATGTACGTAAACTTCTGACCAACTTGAATTGTGATACAGTGAATTATAAGTCAAATTATCTGTCTGTAAACAATTGCTGAAAAAATTACTTGTGCCATGCACAAAGTATATGTCCTAACCGACTTGCCAAAACTATAGCATTTGTGGAGTGGTTAAAAAATGAGTTTTAATGACTTTAATGACAACATAACTGTATGTAAATTTCCGGCTTCAACTGTATCTAGGTCAAATAGGTAGAGAGGTATGAGGTGTTGCTTCATCTGTTTTTTTGAAAGCAGGTTTGCTGTTCATTTGAGCAATATGAGTTTGTGGTGGAAATTCCAATCATTTATCAGGAGAGACAAGGTCAGTCACTTTATTGTTACTTTATTCAAAACAAATTAATAAGGAAAGCATAGAGCAATTGCTTCTATAATAATGAGGCTGGTCGGCTCAATACTTCTAAGTGTTGTGGCGAGTAGCTCTGACATACGAAGAATATAAATATATTTTATAGAAAATATATGCCATTTTAGACTTCATGACAAACAACAGATGTATGGAATGGGTTCCAAGGTGAAACTTGATATATGAGAAAGGAGTATCCTGCAGCCAGATAGCATTTGCTATGAAGACTGTTCTTATTGTTTAGTCTGGCCCCTAAGACAAGGCTCCGATCTCGTTCCTGGTACTTCATAGCACAGAAACACCAATTCATTCTATGGCATAAATCAATTGTCAACTCCAGATACTCCCATCTCAAGTAAAACCCCTTCTTGACCATACACCTGTACAAGCTCACTGAGGGGAGTGAGCCTCTAGGTCATACACTATGCCAGGATAGGTGCAGCATCAGAGATGACACACAATGGTTCTAGACACTACCCCACACATCTTTTCTCAGACCTTATCTCCCCCAAGGCCAAAGGATGGGAGTGACTGGCACACAGACATTGTGGAGACAAGTAATTGGTTTCCCATTAATCATGCCATTCCTTCACATGGTTTAGAATAGGTAAAGACACATTCACATATGAAGACAATGTTCCCTCCTGTCCTCTTCCCTTTCTGATATTCTGCATAGCACCAGGGACATGTGAAAGACAAGCCTGACCTCTCCCCTCTCTGGGCCCCAGGTGACTGAGCCCCAGCTGAGGGAGGAAGTGCAACTGCCAACACCAGAGTCCGAAGGGATACATTCTAATAACAAGTATATCACATAAGCATATTATGCAGATAAGACACCTTAATTATCTATGTTACCTAACTAATTCTGATTCTTCCGCCACAAGTTCCATGCAATAATGGCTCTATATAATACTGTACACTTTCTTAAATTTGTTCTGAATTTGGGGACTGTGAAAAGACCCCTGGTGGCATGTCTGGTGGGGTAAGTGTGTGTTTCAGTGCTGTCCATAAGTTGACAATGCAAACAATTAGGAATTTACAACACATCAATGTTTCTTATAAAAAGAAGAAGTGATGCAGTCAGTCTCTCCACAACTCTTAGCCAACAGGGACTGGCCTGCATAGTATTTATATTAGCTCTCTGATTACAATTAAGAGCAAGACGTGCTGCTCAGCTGCAGCTTAACTATGTCTTTCCTCGCAGCACTTGACCACATGACTGGACAATAATCAAGATAAGACTGAAGTAGAACCTGCAGGACTTGACCACATGACTGGACAATAATCAAGATAAGACTGAAGTAGAACCTGCAGGACTTGACAATAATCAAGTTAAGACTGAAGTAGAACCTGCGGGACTTGCTTTGTGGAGTGTGGTGTCAAAAAAAGGCGGAAGATCTCTTTATTACAAACAGACCTCTCCCCATCTTTACAACCATTGAATCTATATGTTTTAACCATGACAGTTCTCGTTCTAAGATAACACAAAGTATTTTAGTCTGGTCAACTCGTTAAACAGCCACAACATTCATTACCATGTTCAGCTGAGGGAATGAGTGCTTAGGGAATGATTTGTACCAAATACAATGGTCTTAGTTTTAGAGATGTTCAGGACCAGTTTATTACTGGCCACCCATTCCACAACTGACTGCAACTCCTTGTTAAGGGTTTCAGTGACTTCATTAGTTGGTTGAATGGTTGAATTATTAGTATACATGGACACACACTTTGTTTAATGCCAGTGGCATGTCATTGATAGAAATAGAAGAAAGTAGAGGGCCTAGAGAACTGCCCTGCGGTACACCACACCTTACATGTGTGTGTGTGTCATAATGTGTGTATGTCAGTAGAATACGTGTGTATGTGTGTGTCATTGGAATGTGTGTGTGTTCCATTAGAATGTGTGTGTGTTCCAGTAGAATGTGTGTGTTCCATTAGAATCAATCATATTTCAATAAAATGTATTTATAAAGCCATCTTACATCAGCCGATGTCACAAAGTGCTGTACAGAAACCCAGCCTAAAACCCCCAACAGCAAGCAATGCAGGTGTAGAAGCACGGTGGCTAGGAAAAACTCCCTAGAAAGGCTGGAACCTAGGAAGAAACCTAGAGAGGAACTAGGCTATGAGGGGTGGCTATTCCTCTTCTGGCTGTGCGATTATGAGATTATAACAGAACATGGCCAAGATGTTCAAATGTTCATAGGTGACCAGCAGGGTCAAATAATAATAATCACAGTGGTTGTAGAGGGTGCAACAGATCAGCACCTCGGGAGTAAATGTCAGTTGGCTTTTCATTGCTGATCATTCAGAGTACCTCTACAGCTCCTGCTGTCTCTATAGAGTTGAAAACAGCAGGTCTGGGACAAGGTAGCACGTCCGGTGAACAGGTCAGGGTTCCATAGCCACAGGCAGAACAGTTGAAACTGGAGCAACCGCATGACCAGGTGGACTGGGGACCGCAAGGAGTCAGGCCAGGTACTCCTGGGGCATGGTCTTAGGGCTTAGGTCCTTCGATAGAGAGAGAGAGAAAAAGAGGGAGAGAGAGAGAGAGAATTAGAGAGAGCATACCTAAATTCACACAGGACACCAGATAAGACAGGAGAAATACTCCAGATATTACACACTGACCCTTGCCCCCGACACAAACTATTGCAGCGTAAATACTGGAGGCTGAGACAGGAGGGTCCGGGAGACGCTGTGGCCCCGTCCGATGATACCCCGTGTGTGAACGTGTGTGTGTTCCATTAGAATGTGTGTGTGTTCCATTAGAATGTGTGTGTGTTCCACTAGAATGTGTTTATGTTCAATTAGAATGTGTGTGTGTGTTCCATTAGAATGTGTGTGTGTTCCATTAGAATGTGTGTGTGTTCCATTAGAATGTGTGTGTGTTCCACTAGAATGTGTTTATGTTCAATTAGAATGTGTGTGTTCCATTAGGAGGTGTGTGTTCCATTAGACGGTGTGTGTGTTCCACTAGAATGTGTGTGTGTTCCATTAGAATGTGTGTGTGTTCCATTAGAATGTGTGTGTGTTCCACTATAATGTGTTTATGTTCAATTAGAATGTGTGTGTTCCATTAGGATGTGTGTGTTCCATTAGAAGGTGTGTGTGTTACACTAGAATGTGTGTGTGTTCCATTAGAAGGTGTGTGTGTTACACTAGAATGTGTGTGTGTTCCATTAGAATGTGTGTGTGTGTGTGTGTGCCATTAGAATGTGTGTGTTCCACTAGAATGTGTGTGTGTTCCATTAGAATGTGTCTGTACCATTAGAATATGTATGTGTTCCACTAGAATGTGTGTCTGTTCCATTAGAACATGTGTGTGTTCCACTAGAATGTGTGTGTGTTCCACTAGAATATGTGTGTGTTCCATTAGAATGTGTCTGTTCCATTGGAATGTGTGTGTTCCACTAGAATGTGTGTGTGTTCCACTAGAATATGTGTGTGTTCCATTAGAATGTGTTTGTTCCATTGGAATGTGTGTGTTCCACTAGAATGTGTGTGTGTTCCACTAGAATATGTGTGTGTTCCATTAGAATGTGTCTGTTCCATTTGAATATGTGTGTGTTCCATTCGAATGTGTGTGTGTTCCAATAGAATGTGTGTGTGTTCCATTAGAATGTGTTTGTTCCATTGGAATGTGTGTGTTCCACTAGAATGTGTGTGTGTTCCACTAGAATGTGTGTGTGTTCCACTAGAATGTGTGTGTGTCAGTACAATGTGTCCTGTGTCCTTGTCAGAATGTGTCTGATTTCCATTACAATGTGTGTGTTCCATTAGAATGTGTGTGTGTTCCACTAGAATGTGTGTTTGTCAGTACAATGTGTCCTGTGTCCTTGTCAGAATGTGTGTGAGTTCCATTACAATGTGTGTGTTCCATTAGAATGTGTGTGTGTTCCACTAGAATGTGTGTGTTTCAGTACAATGTGTCCTGTGTCCTTGTCAGAATGTGTTTGCGTGGCTCTGTGTCCACATTTCTTTCTCTACCATGTCACTTTCTTTTCCAGTTTTCCAGTCTGCCCCCTCTCCTTTGCATCTCTCTCCACTCAACCTCTCTCCCTCTCACCCAAATGCTCCCTCCCTCCCCCCCTCTCTCTCCTCTTGTCATTGAGAGTGCAGTCGGCTCATTACCAGGTCGTCTGTTAATTAAGTGTATTTTTAACACAGTTGCAAATCGTTACCATGCTCTCTCCCTATTATTATATCACCTGCTCTCATCTTCCTCCCTTCTCTCTCATCTTCCTCCCTTTTCTCTCTGGCTTAGTGCCGCTCCTTCTCTCTCTGGCTTAGTGCCGCTCCTTCTCTCTCTGGCTTAGTGCCGCTCCTTCTCATCTTCCTCCCTTCTCTCTCTGGCTTAGTGCCGCTCCTTCTCTCTCTGGCTTAGTGCCGCTCCTTCTCTCTCTGGCTTAGTGCCGCTCCTTCTCTCTCTCATCTTCTCTCTCTCTGGCTCCCCTTCTCTCTCTGGCTTAGTGCCGCTCCTTCTCTCTCTCATCTTCCTCCCTTTTCTCTCTGGCTTAGTGCCGCTCCTTCTCTCTCTGGCTTAGTGCCGCTCCTTCTCTCTCTGGCTTAGTGCCGCTCCTTCTCTCTCTCATCTTCCTCCCTTCTCTCTCTGGCTTAGTGCCGCTCCTTCTCTCTCATCTTCCTCCCTTCTCTCTCTGGCTTAGTGCCGCTCCTTCTCTCTCTCATCTTCCTCCCTTTTCTCTCTGGCTTAGTGCCGCTCCTTCTCTCTCTGGCTTAGTGCCGCTCCTTCTCTCTCTGGCTTAGTGCCGCTCCTTCTCTCTCTGGCTTAGTGCCGCTCCTTCTCATCTTCCTCCCTTCTCTCTCTGGCTTAGTGCCGCTCCTTCTCTCTCTGGCTTAGTGCCGCTCCTTCTCTCTCTGGCTTAGTGCCGCTCCTTCTCTCTCTCATCTTCCTCCCTTCTCTCTCTGGCTTAGTGCCGCTCCTTCTCTCTCTGGCTTAGTGCCGCTCCTTCTCTCTCTGGCTTAGTGCCGCTCCTTCTCTCTCTGGCTTAGTGCCGCTCCTTCTCTCTCTGGCTTAGTGCTTCTCTCTCTCTCATCTTCTCCTTCTCTCTCTGGCTTAGTGCCATCTTCCTCCCTTCTCTCTCTGGCTTAGTGCCGCTCCTTCTCTCTCTCATCTTCCTCCTTCTCTCTCTGGCTTAGTGCCGCTCCTTCTCTCTCTGGCTTAGTGCCGCTCCTTCTCTCTCTCTGGCTCCTTCTCTCTCTGGCTTAGTGCCGCTCCTTCTCTCTCTCATCTTCCTCCCTTCTCTCTCTGGCTTAGTGCCGCTCTCTCTCTCTCATCTTCCTCCCTTCTCTCTCTGGCTTAGTGCCGCTCCTTCTCTCTCTCATCTTCCTCCCTTCTCTCTCTGGCTTAGTGCCGCTCCTTCTCTCTCTGGCTTAGTGCCGCTCCTTCTCTCTCTGGCTTAGTGCCGCTCCTTCTCTCTCTGGCTTAGTGCCGCTCCTTCTCTCTCTGGCTTAGTGCCGCTCCTTCTCTCTCTCATCTTCCTCCCTTCTCTCTGGCTTAGTGCCGCTCCTTCTCTCTCTCATCTTCCTCCCTTCTCTCTCTCTGGCTTAGTGCCGCTCCTTCTCTCTCTTAGTGCATCTTCCTCCTTCTCTCTGGCTTAGTGCCGCTCCTTCTCTCTCTGGCTTAGTGCCGCTCCTTCTCTCTCTGGCTTAGTGCCTCTCCTTCTCTCTCTCTCTCTGGCTTAGTGCCGCTCCTTCTCTCTTCTCTCTCTCATCTTCCTCCCTTTCTCTCTCTGGCTTAGTGCCGCTCCTTCTCTCTCTCATCTTCCTCCCTTCTCTCTCTGGCTTAGTGCCGCTCCTTCTCTCTCTCTTAGTGCCGCTCCTTCTCTCTCTGGCTTCCTCTCCTTCTCTCTCTGGCTTAGTGCCTCCTTCTTCTCTGGCTTAGTGCCTCCTCTCTCTCTCATCTTCCTCCTTCTCTCTCTGGCTTAGTGCCTCCTTCTCTCTCATCTTCCTCCTTCTCTCTCTGGCTTAGTGCCTCCTTCTCTCTCTCATCTTCCTCCCTTCTCTCTCTGGCTTAGTGCCGCTCCTTCTCTCTCTCATCTTCCTCCCTTCTCTCTCTGGCTTAGTGCCGCTCCTTCTCTCTCTGGCTTAGTGCCGCTCCTTCTCTCTCTCATCTTCCTCCCTTTTCTCTCTGGCTTAGTGCCGCTCCTTCTCTCTCTCATCTTCCTCCCTTCTCTCTCTGGCTTAGTGCCGCTCCTTCTCTCTCTCATCTTCCTCCCTTCTCTCTCTGGCTTAGTGCCGCTCCTTCTCTCTCTCATCTTCCTCCCTTCTCTCTCTGGCTTAGTGCCGCTCCTTCTCTCTCTCATCTTCCTCCCTTCTCTCTCTGGCTTAGTGCCGCTCCTTCTCTCTCTGGCTTAGTGCCGCTCCTTCTCTCTCTCATCTTCCTCCCTTCTCTCTCTGGCTTAGTGCCGCTCCTTCTCTCTCTCATCTTCTCTCTCCATCTTCCTCCCTTCTCTCTCTGGCTTAGTGCCGCTCCTTCTCTCTCTCATCTTCCTCCCTTCTCTCTCTGGCTTAGTGCCGCTCCTTCTCTCTCTTCATCTTCTCCCTTCTCTCTCTGGCTTAGTGCTCCTTCTCTCTCTCATCTTCCTCCCTTCTCTCTCTGGCTTAGTGCCGCTCCTTCTCTCTCTCATCTTCCTCCCTTCTCTCTCTGGCTTAGTGCCGCTCCTTCTCTCTCTCATCTTCCTCCCTTCTCTCTCTGGCTTAGTGCCGCTCCTTCTCTCTCTCATCTTCCTCCCTTCTCTCTCTGGCTTAGTGCCGCTCCTTCTCTCTCTCATCTTCCTCCCTTCTCTCTCTGGCTTAGTGCCGCTCCTTCTCTCTCTCATCTTCCTCCCTTCTCTCTCTGGCTTAGTGCCGCTCCTTCTCTCTCTCATCTTCCTCCCTTCTCTCTCTGGCTTAGTGCCGCTCCTTCTCTCTCTCATCTTCCTCCCTTTTCTCTCTGGCTTAGTGCCGCTCCTTCTCTCTCTCATCTTCCTCCCTTCTCTCTCTGGCTTAGTGCCGCTCCTTCTCTCTCTCATCTTCCTCCCTTTTCTCTCTGGCTTAGTGCCGCTCTCTCCTTCTCTCTCTGGCTTAGTGCATCTTCTCTCTCCATCTTCTCTTCTCTCTCTGGCTTAGTGCCGCTCCTTCTCTCTCTCATCTTCCTCCCTTCTCTCTCTGGCTTAGTGCCGCTCCTTCTCTCTCTCATCTTCCTCCCCTTCTCTCTCTGGCTTAGTGCCGCTCCTTCTCTCTCTGGCTTATCTTCCTCCCTTCTCTCTCTGGCTTAGTGCCGCTCCTTCTCTCTCTCATCTTCCTCCCTTCTCTCTCTGGCTTAGTGCCGCTTCCTCCCTTCTCTCTGGCTTAGTGCCGCTCCTTCTCTCTCTCATCTTCTTCCCTTCTCTCTCTGGCTTAGTGCCGCTCCTTCTCTCTCTCATCTTCTCCCTTCTCTCTCTGGCTTAGTGCTCTTCTCTCTCTGGCTTAGTTCCCTTCTCTCTGGCTTAGTGCCGCTCCTTCTCTCTCATCTTCCTTCTTCTCTCTGGCTTAGTGCCGCTCCTTCTCTCTCTCATCTTCCTCCCTTTTCTCTCTGGCTTAGTGCCGCTCCTTCTCTCTCTCATCTTCCTCCCTTCTCTCTCTGGCTTAGTGCCGCTCCTTCTCTCTCATCTTCCTCCCTTCTCTCTCTGGCTTAGTGCCGCTCCTTCTCTCTCTCATCTTCCTCCCTTTTCTCTCTGGCTTAGTGCCGCTCCTTCTCTCTCTCATCTTCTTCCCTTCTCTCTCTGGCTTAGTGCCGCTCCTTCTCTCTCTCATCTTCTTCCCTTCTCTCTCTGGCTTAGTGCCGCTCCTTCTCTCTCTCATCTTCCTCCCTTCTCTCTCTGGCTTAGTGCCGCTCCTTCTCTCTCTCATCTTCCTCCCTTCTCTCTCTGGCTTAGTGCCGCTCCTTCTCTCTCATCTTCTTCCCTTCTCTCTCTGGCTTAGTGCCGCTCCTTCTCTCTCTCATCTTCTTCCCTTCTCTCTCTGGCTTAGTGCCGCTCCTTCTCTCTCTCATCTTCTTCCCTTCTCTCTCTGGCTTAGTGCCGCTCCTTCTCTCTCTCATCTTCTCCCTCTCTCTGGCTTAGTGCCGCTCCTTCTCTCTCTCATCTTCCTCCCTTCTCTCTCTGGCTTAGTGCCGCTCCTTCTCTCTCATCTTCCTCCCTTCTCTCTCTGGCTTAGTGCCGCTCCTTCTCTCTCTCATCTTCCTCCCTTCTCTCTCTGGCTTAGTGCCGCTTCCTCTCTCTCTCATCTTCCTCCCTTCTCTCTCTGGCTTAGTGCCGCTCCTTCTCTCTCTCATCTTCATCTTCCTCTCTCATCTTCCTCCCTTCTCTCTCTGGCTTAGTGCCGCTCCTTCTCTCTCTCATCTTCTTCCCTTTTCTCTCTGGCTTAGTGCCGCTCCTTCTCTCTCTCATCTTCCTCCCTTCTCTCTCTGGCTTAGTGCCGCTCCTTCTCTCTCTCATCTTCCTCCCTTCTCTCTCTGGCTTAGTGCCGCTTCCTCTCTCTCTCATCTTCCTCCCTTCTCTCTCTGGCTTAGTGCCGCTCCTTCTCTCTCTCATCTTCCTCCCTTCTCTCTCTGGCTTAGTGCCGCTCCTTCTCTCTCTCATCTTCTTCCCTTCTCTCTCTGGCTTAGTGCCGCTTCCTCTCTCTCTCATCTTCCCCCCTTCTCTCTCTGGCTTAGTGCCGCTTCCTCTCTCTCTCATCTTCCTCCCTTTTCTCTCTGGCTTAGTGCCGCTCCTTCTCTCTCTCATCTTCCCCCCTTCTCTCTCTGGCTTAGTGCCGCTTCCTCTCTCTCTCATCTTCTTCCCTTTTCTCTCTGGCTTAGTGCCGCTCCTTCTCTCTCTCATCTTCCTCCCTTCTCTCTCTGGCTTAGTGCCGCTCCTTCTCTCTCTCATCTTCCTCCCTTCTCTCTCTGGCTTAGTGCCCGCTTCCTCTCTCTCTCATCTTCCTCCCTTTTCTCTCTGGCTTAGTGCCGCTCCTTCTCTCTCTCATCTTCCTCCCTTCTCTCTCTGGCTTAGTGCCGCTTCCTCTCTCTCTCATCTTCCTCCCTTCTCTCTCTGGCTTAGTGCCGCTCCTTCTCTCTCTCATCTTCCCCCCTTCTCTCTCTGGCTTAGTGCCGCTCCTTCTCTCTCATCTTCTTCCCTTCTCTCTCTGGCTTAGTGCCGCTTCCTCTCTCTCTCATCTTCCTCCCTTTTCTCTCTGGCTTAGTGCCGCTCCTTCTCTCTCATCTTCCCCCCTTCTCTCTCTGGCTTAGTGCCGCTCCTTCTCTCTCATCTTCTTCCCTTCTCTCTCTGGCTTAGTGCCGCTTCCTCTCTCTCTCATCTTCCTCCCTTTTCTCTCTGGCTTAGTGCCGCTCCTTCTCTCTCTCATCTTCCTCCCTTCTCTCTCTGGCTTAGTGCCGCTCCTTCTCATCTTCCTCCCTTCTCTCTCTGGCTTAGTGCCGCTCCTTCTCATCTTCCCCCCTTCTCTCTCTGGCTTAGTGCCGCTCCTTCTCTCTCTCATCTTCCTCCCTTCTCTCTCTGGCTTAGTGCCGCTCCTTCTCATCTTCCCCCCTTCTCTCTCTGGCTTAGTGCCGCTCCTTCTCTCTCATCTTTTTCCCTTCTCTCTCTGGCTTAGTGCCGCTCCTTCTCTCTCTCATCTTCCCCCCTTCTCTCTCTGGCTTAGTGCCGCTCCTTCTCTCTCATCTTCTTCTCTCTCTCATCTCCCTCCCTTCTCTCTCTGGCTTAGTGCCGCTCCTTCTCATCTTCCTCCCTTCTCTCTCTGGCTTAGTGCCGCTCCTTCTCTCTCTCATCTTCTCCCCTTCTCTCTCTGGCTTAGTGCCGCTCCTTCTCTCTCATCTTCCCCCTTCTCTGGCTTAGTGCCGCTCCTTCTCTCTCTCATCTTCCCCCCTTCTCTCTCTGGCTTAGTGCCGCTCCTTCTCATCTTCCTCCCTTCTCTCTCTGGCTTAGTGCCGCTCCTTCTCTCTCTCATCTTCCCCCCTTCTCTCTCTGGCTTAGTGCCGCTCCTTCTCATCTTCCTCCCTTCTCTCTCTGGCTTAGTGCCGCTCCTTCTCTCTCATCTTCCTCCCTTCTCTCTCTGGCTTAGTGCCGCTCCTTCTCTCTCTCATCTTCCCCCCTTCTCTCTCTGGCTTAGTGCCGCTCCTTCTCTCTCATCTTCTTCCCTTCTCTCTCTGGCTTAGTGCCGCTTCCTCTCTCTCTCATCTTCCTCCCTTTTCTCTCTGGCTTAGTGCCGCTCCTTCTCTCTCATCTTCCCCCCTTCTCTCTCTGGCTTAGTGCCGCTCCTTCTCTCTCATCTTCTTCCCTTCTCTCTCTGGCTTAGTGCCGCTTCCTCTCTCTCTCATCTTCCTCCCTTTTCTCTCTGGCTTAGTGCCGCTCCTTCTCTCTCTCATCTTCCTCCCTTCTCTCTCTGGCTTAGTGCCGCTCCTTCTCATCTTCCTCCCTTCTCTCTCTGGCTTAGTGCCGCTCCTTCTCATCTTCCCCCCTTCTCTCTCTGGCTTAGTGCCGCTCCTTCTCTCTCTCATCTTCCTCCCTTCTCTCTCTGGCTTAGTGCCGCTCCTTCTCATCTTCCCCCCTTCTCTCTCTGGCTTAGTGCCGCTCCTTCTCTCTCATCTTTTTCCCTTCTCTCTCTGGCTTAGTGCCGCTCCTTCTCTCTCTCATCTTCCCCCCTTCTCTCTCTGGCTTAGTGCCGCTCCTTCTCTCTCTCATCTCCCTCCCTTCTCTCTCTGGCTTAGTGCCGCTCCTTCTCTCTCTCCCTTCTCTCTTCTTAGTGCCTTCTCTCTCTGGCTTAGTGCCGCTCCTTCTCTCTCTCATCTTCTCCCCTTCTCTCTCTGGCTTAGTGCCGCTCCTTCTCTCTCTCATCTTCCCCCCTTCTCTCTCTGGCTTAGTGCCGCTCCTTCTCTCTCTCATCTCCCTCCCTTCTCTCTCTGGCTTAGTGCCGCTCCTTCTCATCTTCCTCCCTTCTCTCTCTGGCTTAGTGCCGCTCCTTCTCTCTCTCATCTTCTCCCCTTCTCTCTCTGGCTTAGTGCCGCTCCTTCTCTCTCATCTTCCCCCCTTCTCTCTCTGGCTTAGTGCCGCTCCTTCTCTCTCTCATCTTCCCCCCTTCTCTCTCTGGCTTAGTGCCGCTCCTTCTCTCTCATCTTCCTCCCTTCTCTCTCTGGCTTAGTGCCGCTCCTTCTCTCTCTCATCTTCCCCCCTTCTCTCTCTGGCTTAGTGCCGCTCCTTCTCATCTTCCTCCCTTCTCTCTCTGGCTTAGTGCCGCTCCTTCTCTCTCATCTTCCTCCCTTCTCTCTCTGGCTTAGTGCCGCTCCTTCTCATCTTCCCCCCTTCTCTCTCTGGCTTAGTGCCGCTCCTTCTCTCTCATCTTCCTCCCTTCTCTCTCTGGCTTAGTGCCGCTCCTTCTCTCTCATCTTCCTCCCTTCTCTCTCTGGCTTAGTGCCGCTTTCTCTCTCTCCCATCCTTCTCTTTCTCTCTCCTTTATCTCTCTCTCCCTCTTTCTTTGTCATCTCTCTCTCTCTCTCTCTCTCTCTCTCTCTCTCTCTTCCTCTCTCTCTCCTCCTCTATATATATATACCATCCATACCATCCATCTATACCACCATATATATACCATCCATACCATCCATCTATACCACCATCATTAAACCGCTACCATTACCATTACCCCTACTACCTGTACCATTACTATTTGGAATAATAATCACAATAATAATAATAATAATAATAATGCCAATACTAATAAGTAAGTTACTTTTTACTATGCAGATGTTATTATTCATTGTCCCTCAGGCTATGGCAGGAAAATACATATTTGGCTGCAAGAGGAGCTGTTGCTCCTTCGCCAATGAGTGTTTTATGTTTTTCCTCTGGGTTTAATAAGTACAAATTTGGAATAAATGTAGTAATTACTGTGAAGGAGAAAGTGCTTCTCTGTTTCTACCTCCCCTGTCGTGCAGTGAACACATACGCGCTCATCTTTAGTTAGCTATGTCTTTTTATGTCTGCCGGTTTCTATTGCCAATGGGTGGTCACTCAGCCTGTACTTGGTAAGGATCTGTCTCTGTCTCTCTCTGTCAGCCTGTACTTGGTAAGGATCTGTCTCTGCTTCGTATCTCTGACAGAGAGAAAATCAGCCAATTCATATTCTCTGTTTAGGGCCAGAAAGCAATTTTTAAAATTTGAATTCACTTTTTAGTTTTTTCATTACCACTGGAAATCGGCCCAATTCTGCCCTACATACATTCAATGGTGTGTTTCCTTGGACCATCCGACAGAATTCTGCATGTAGGGCTTCAATTGGATATTTTTCCCACATTTTAAAGTCCAGTTGTTCCCTCTCTTTCTCTATATAAATATCCCTTTCTCTCTGAATGTTTTTTTGTTTTTGTTTACAGTGCTATCCCTCTCTATATTCCGGAATAGAAATACAGTATCTAGATGCTATCTGTCCAGTATTTGTGCATGTTCTTATCTGCTCCGTTCAACATGTTTGTCCAGTTCCTCTACATCTACCTGCTCTCGGCTACACTGCATTCTCTTTCTTCCTCTTCTTAATATTCCCCTCTCTCTTCTATTCTTCTTTCTGTCGTTCGTTCTATCGCTCCTCTCATCCACTGTTTGGCATGCTGCTCACGCTACTGTCTAATTACTGTACAGACAGAAAAGATGTCTGGTACACCTCTCTTTCCCGCTCTTCCTCTCCCACTCTGTCTCTCATTCCCTCTATCTCTCTTCTTCTCCCTCAATCTCTATCCTTGTCCTAATTGGTTCTCTCTGTCTTTCTCTCTCACACCTCTATCCGTCCATGCCTAGCTACACCCTCCCCCTCTCCCCCCATATCTCTCCCTCTTCTTTTCTCACAGTGACTGAAACCCGTTGATGAGAGCAGATCACATCTTCAGCCTTCTCCCATCTGCACAGGAAGCACACAAACGCAGGCACACATGCACACACATACACCTCTCCACCGCCCTCAGCAATAGAGAGTGCATCTATTTGCACCGTTTGTCTCAATGAGTTTTACTTCTTCAATTATCGCTTTGTCCCCTCTCTCACTCTCCCTCCCTCTCTCAATTCAAGGGCTTTATTGGCATGGGAAACATTGCCAAAGCAAATGAAGTAGAAGGTAACAAAAGTGAAATAAACAACAACAAAAAATGTACGGTACACATTATACTTACAAAAATTCCAAAAGAATAAAGACATTTCAAATGTCACAGTGCTGTAACGATATGCAAATAGTTAAAGTAAAACAAGGGAAAATACATAAACATAAATATCTGTTGTATTTACAATGGTGTTTGTGTTGGCAACAGGTCACAAATCTTGCTGCTGTGATGCACACTGTGGAATTTTTTGGGGAGTTTATTAAAAAAAAGGTTTTCAAATTCTCTGTGGGTCCGTGTAATCTGAGTAAAATATGTGTCTCTAATATGGTGAAACATTTGGCAGGAGGTTAGGAAGGTGCGGCTCAGTTTCCACCACATTTTGTGGGCAGTGTGCATATAGCCTGTCTTCTCTTGAGAACCAGGTCTGCCTTTGGCAGCCTTTCTCAATAGCAAGGCTATGCTTACTGAGTCTGTTCATAGTCAAAGATTTCCTTAATTTTGGGTCAGTCACAGTGGTCAGGTATTCTGCCACTGGGTACTCTCTGTTTAGGGCCAAATAGCATTACAGTTTGCTCTGTTATTTACTATTTCTTTCCTATGTGTCAAGTAATTATCTTTTAGTTTTCTCATGATTTGGTTGGGTCTAATTGTGTTGCTGTCCTGGGGCTCTGTGGGGTCTGTTTGGGAGCAGAGCCACTGGACCAGCTTGCTTAGGGGACTCTTCTCCAGGTTTATTTATCTGTAGCAATGGCTCTGCTATGGAAGGTTTGGAAATGGCTTCCTTTTGGGTGGTTGCAGAATTTAACGGCTCTTTTCTGATAATTAGCGGGTATCGGCCTAATTCTACTCTGCATCCATTATTTGGTGTTTTATGTTGTACATGAAGGACATTTTTATAGAATTCTGCATTTTGTGAACTCTTGGTTGGTGAGCGGACCTGAGACCTCACAACCATAAAGGGCAATGAGTTCTAGAACTGATTCAAATATTTTTAGTCAGATCCTAATTGGTATGTCAAATTTGATGTTCCTTTTGATGGCATACAGTGCCTTGCAAAAGTGTTCCTCCTGCTTGGTGTTTTTCCTATTTTGTTGCATTACAACATATAAATTAATGGATTTTTGTTTGGATTTCATGTAATGGACATATAGAAAATAGTCCAATTTGGTGAAGTGAAATGAAAAAAAAAAGATTTGTTAAAAAAAACCTAAAAAAACTGAAAAGTGTTGTGTGCATATGAATTCACCCACTTTGCTATGAAGCACCTAAATAGGATTTGGTGCAAACAATTACCTTCAGAAGTCACATAATTAGTTAAATAAAGCCCACCCGTGGACAGTCTAAGTGTCACATGATCTGTCACATGATCTCAGTATATATATGCCTGTTCTGAAAGGCCCCAGAGTCTGCAACACCACTAAGCAATGGGCACCACCAAGGAAGCAGCACCATAAAGGCGAAGGAGCTCTCCAAACAGGCCAGGGACAACATTGTGGAAAAGTACAGATCAGGGTTGGGTTATAAAATAATATCCGAAACTTTGAACATCCTATGGAGCACCATTAAATCCATTATTACAAAATTGAAGGAATATGGCACCACAACAAACCTACCAAGAGAAGGCCGCACACTCCACAGAGCTGGGCTTTATGGAAGAGTGGCCAGAAAAATGCCATTGCTTAAAGAAAAAAATAAGCAAACACGTTTGGTGTTTGCCAAAAGGCATGTGGGAGACTCCGCCAAAATATGAAGAGCGTACTCTGGTCAGATGAGACTAAAATTGAGCTTTTTGGTCATCAAGGAAAATGCTATGTCTGGCACAAACCCAACACCTCGCATCACCCCAAGAACACCATCCCGTGAAGCATGGGCAGCATCATGCTGTGGGGATGTTTTTCATCGGCAGGGACTGGGAAACTGGTCAGAATTGAAGGAATGATGGATGGCACTAATTCTTGAGGGAAACCTTTTTCGGTCTTCCAGAGATTTGAGACAATGACCCTAAGCATACTGCTAAAGCAACACTCGAGTAGTTTAAGGTGAGACATTTAACCTGTTGCTTCTACTCGGGACGCTTGCGTCCCAACTAGAGCTCTGGAAATGCAAATGCGCTACGCTAAATGCTAATAGTATTAGTTAAAACTCAAAAGTTCATTAAAATACACATGCAGGGTATCGAATTAAAGCTACACTCGTTGTGAATCCAGGCAACAAGTCAGATTTTTAAAATGCTTTTCGGCGAAAGCATGAGAAGCTATTATCTGATAGCATGTAACACCCAAAAAGACCCACAGGGGACGTAAACAAAATAATTAGCATTTCGGCGTTACACAAACCGCACAATAAAATAGAAAACATTCATTACCTTTCACCATCTTCTTTGTTGGCACTCCTAGATGTCCCATAAACACTATTTGGGTCTTTATTTCGATTAAATCGGTCCATATAAAGCCTAGATATCGTTATATGTAGACTGTGTGATAAACGAAAAACATCGTTTCAAAACGTAACGTCATTTTTAAAATTCAAAAAGTCGACGATAAACTTTCACAAAACACTTCGAAATACGTTTGTAATGCAACTTTAGGTATTAGTAAACGTTAATAAGCGATAAAATTCATCAGGAGGCGATGTAAAGATCATTAACTGTCCGTCTGGAAAAATGTCCGGCTAGAAACTCAACGAAAATATCCGGTCCTAGACCATAGGAGATACGGTGCCCTGCATGTGTTTGACCAAGAAAAAACTCGAAGGGAAATGACAAGACTCTAGACACCATGTGGAAGCTGTAGGTACTGCAACCTCAGTCAATTAATTGTGGTTCACCTTTATCAATGGGTTCAAGTAGCGCATGGATATATTTTCCCATTTTCAGTGATCAGTTTTTCCTGTGCTTTTCGATGTAAATGCCGTTCTGGTAAAGCCACAGCAGTGATTTAACCAGTTTTATAAATGTCTGAGTGTTTTCTATCCACACAGACTAAGCAAATGCATATACTATATTCCTGGCATGAGTAGCAGGGCGCTGAAATGTTGCGCGATTTTTAACAGAATGTTCAAAAAAGTAGAGGGTCGACTTAAGAGGTTAAATGTCTTGGAATGGCCTAGTCAAAGCCCAGACCTCGATCCAATTTAGAATCTGTGGTATGACTTAAAGATTGCTTTACACCAGCGGAAACCATTTTGCCTTGAAGAATGCGCAAAAATTCCAGTGGCTAGATGTGCCAAGCTTATAGAGACATACCCCAAAGGGTAATTGCTGTAATTGCTGCAAAAGGTGGCTCTACAAGGTATTGACTTTGTTGAGGGTGAATTGTTATGCATTCTCCGATTTTTTTTGTCTTATTTCTTGTTTGTTTCACAATAACAAATATTTTGCATCTTCAAAGTGGTAGGCATGTTGTGTAAATCATTTTTAATTTTTAATTTATTTTACCTTTATTTAACTAGGCAAGTCAGCTAAGAACAAGTCAGCTCCGGGGTTTGAACTTGCAACCTTCCGGTTACTAGTCCAACGCTCTAACCACTAGGCTACCCTGATACAAACCCCACAAAAATCTATTTTAATTCCAGGTTGTAAGCAGCAAATAGGAAAAATGCCAAGGGGGGTGAATACTTTCGCAAGCCACTGTAGAACGCTCTTCTTGCCTTGTCTCTCAGATCGTTCACAGCTTTGTGGAAGTTACCTGTTGCGCTGAAGTTTAGGCTGAGGTATGTATAGTTCTTTGTGTGCTCTAGGGCAACGGTATCAAGATGGAATTAGTATTCGTGGTCCAAGCAACTGGACCTTTTTTGGAACACCATCATTTTGGTATTACTGAGATTTACTGTCAGGTCCCAGGTCTGACAGAATCTGTGCAGAAGATCTAGGTGCTGCTGTATGCTCTCTTTGGTTGGGGAAGGAGCACCAGGTCATCAGTAAACAATAGACATTTGACTTCAGATTCTAGAATGGTCAGACCGGGTGCTGCAGACTGTTCTAGTGCCCTCGCCAATTGGTTGATCTATATGCTGAAGAGTGTAGAGCTTAAGCTTACATCCCGGTCTCACCCCCTGACCCTGTGGAAAGAAATGTATGTGTTTTTTGCCAATTTTAATTGCGCATTTGTTGTTTGTCTATGTGGATTTTATAATGTTGTATGTTTTTCCCCCAACACCACTTTCCATCAATTTGTATAGCAGGCCCTCGTGGCAAATTGAGTTGATTGCTTTTGTGAAGACTTTGCCTTTGTTTTGGTTTGTTTGTTTGTCAGTTACAGTGTGCAGGGTGAATACGTGGTCTGTCGCACGGTAATTTGACATTTGCTCCATACATTTTTTTTGCTGAGGAAATGTATGAGCCTGCAGCTAATGATAATGCAGATGATTTTCCCATGGTTGCTGTTGATTAATGTCCCACGGTAGTTATTGGGGTCAAATTTGCTTTCACTTTTGTGGATTGAAGTGATCAGTCCTTGGTTCCAAATATTTGGGAAGATGCCAGAGCTGAGGAAGGATGCTGTTAAAGAGCCATTTGAAATTTGTCATCTGTATATTTTGTTATTTCATTTAGGATACCATCAAACCACAGGCCTTTTTGTGTTGAAGGGTTTGTATTTTGTCCAGTAGTTCATTCAATGTAATTGGAGAATCCAGTGTGTTTTGGTCGTCTTTGAAAGTTGATTCTAAGATTTCTATTTGATCATGTATATGTTTTTGCTGTTTCTTCTTTGTTATAGGGACAAAAAGATTGGATTAGTGGTTTACACATACATCTCGTGTTGTTGTTTGTTTATTTAGTGTTTTCCAATTATCCCAGAAGTGGTTAGAGTCTATGGATTCTTCAATTACATTGAGCTGATTTCTGACGTTCTGTTCCTTCTTTTTCCATGGTGTATTTCTGTATTGTTTTAGTGATTCACCATAGTGAAGGCATAGACTCAGGTTTTTGGGGTCTCTATGTTTTTGGTTCGATAGGTGTCTCAATTTCTTTTTTAGGTTTCTGCATTCTTCATGAAACCATTTGTCATTGTTGTTCATTTACTTAGGTTTTCTACTTGAAACTTTTAGATATGATAGGGAAGCTATTTTAGTTTTCTACTGCCAAGTTTACACCTTCACTATTACAGCGAAACATTTTATCCAGGAATTTGTCTAGAAGGTATTTAATTTGTTGCCTGATTGTTTTTGGGGAAATTTCCACAGTACTCTCCTTCCATCAACAGCATTTCTACATATTTTTCAGTTCCTTTGGCTTTTTGATTGCCTCATGATTGAGTATTGCTCTGTTCAAGTAGAGTGTGATTTTGCAGTGATCTGACAGAGGTGTCAGTGGACTGACTGTGAACGCTCTGATAGACTCTGGGTTGAGGTCAGTGATAAAGCAGTCTACAGTACTACTGCCAAGAGATGAGCTATAGGTGTACCTACCATAGGAGTCCCCTCGAAGCCCATCATTTATTATGTACGTACCCAGTGTCCGACACAGCTGCAGGAGTTGTAACCCATTTTTGTTGGTTATGTTGTCGTAGGTGTGTCTAGAGTGGCATATGGGGGAGGGAATGCTGTCACCTCCAAGTAGCTGTTTGTCCCCCTGTGTGCTGAGGGAGTCAGGTTCTTGTCCAGTTCTGCCATTTAGGTCGCCACAGACTATTACATGTTCTTGGGACTGAAATGGTTGATCCCCCCCCTCTAGGATGGAGAAGCTGTCTTCATTAAAGTATATGGATTCTATTGGGGGGGATATAGGTAGCACACATGAGGACATTTCTCTGTGGAGATCAATTCCTTAATATTTTCTGTAAAATGTTCCTGTTTTGACTAATTTAATAGAGTGGGTTAGGTCTGCTCGATACCAAATTAGCATACATCCTGAATCTCGACCCTGTTTCACACCTGGTAGTTTGTTGGATGGGACTACCAGCTCTCTGTAACCTAGAGGGCAACCAGTGAGTCTGTCTCCTCTATACCACCCACCTGGTAGTTTGTTGGATGGGACTACCAGCTCTCTGTAACCTAGAGGGCAACCAGTGGGTCTGTCTCCTCTATACCACCCACCTGGTAGTTTGTTGGATGGGACTACCAGCTCTCTGTAACCTAGAGGGCAACCAGTGAGTCTGTCTCCTCTATACCACCCACCTGGTAGTTTGGTGGATGGGACTACCAGCTCTCTGTAACCTAGAGGGCAACCAGTGAGTCTGTCTCCTCTATACCATCCACCTGGTAGTTTGGTGGATGGACTACCAGCTCTCTGTAACCTAGAGGGTAACCAGTGGGTCCGTCTCCTCTATACCACCCACCTGGTAGTTTGGTGGATGGACTACCAGCTCTCTGTAACCTAGAGGGCAACCAGTGAGTCTGTCTCCTCTATACCACCCACCTGGTAGTTTGGTGGATGGACTACCAGCTCTCTGTAACCTAGAGGGCAACCAGTGAGTCTGTCTCCTCTATACCACCCACCTGGTAGTTTGGTGGATGGACTACCAGCTCTCTGTAACCTAGAGGGCAACCAGTGAGTCTGTCTCCTCTATACCACCCACCTGGTAGTTTGGTGGATGGACTACCAGCTCTCTGTAACCTAGAGGGCAACCAGTGAGTCTGTCTCCTCTATACCACCCACCTGGTAGTTTGTTGGATGGGACTACCAGCTCTCTGTAACCTAGAGGGCAACCAGTGAGTCTGTCTCCTCTATACCACCCACCTGGTAGTTTGTTGGATGGGACTACCAGCTCTCTGTAACCTAGAGGGCAACCAGTGAGTCTGTCTCTTCTATACCACCCACCTGGTAGTTTGGTGGATGGACTACCAGCTCTCTGTAACCTAGAGGGCAACCAGTGAGTCTGTCTCCTCTATACCACCCACCTGGTAGTTTGTTGGATGGGACTACCAGCTCTCTGTAACCTAGAGGGTAACCAGTGGGTCCGTCTCCTCTATACCACCCACCTGATAGTTTGTTGGATGGGACTACCAGCTCTCTGTAACCTAGAGGGTAACCAGTGGGTCTCTCTCCTTTATACCATGTTTCTTGTAGGACGACAATGTCTGTTTTTACAATTTCTTTGAAGTCTGGATTCCTGCTCTTTAGGCTAAAGGCAGATTATCTCAGACCTTGTATATTCCAGGATAACATAGTAAAAGCGTTGTGTTCCATAGTGTCTAGTGTTGTTTTTGTGTGGTTTAGTCCCAGACCTTCACAGAAGGTGTGAGCAGAGCATGTTGAGCATCTGATACATACCTCTTAGGTCACAGGATGAGGGTGTAAAAGTTCGGGTTGACCTGTTTCTCTGCTCACGGCCTGGGCATATGTCCTGCTGTCATGTTGAGGTCCTTGCTACAGAGGCAGGGTGCATGGGGTGGTCAGAAGGAGCATAGGCCTATATATAGTGTGGCCATGGTTTGCTCCAGGGCCTAATGTTTGGGCACCAGAGCGTAGCCACTTTGTGTTCGGGAAAAAGGTTTTCCTCTTGAATGTATTTGCCATTTGAGTCAATGAGGAGCACAATCTCTGGCTTTTGTGTGACCTCAGTGGATGTGTGGGTGTTGTCAAGAGGGTTATCAGGGGAGCTGACAGGGGGGCTGTTAGGAGGGTGTGGGTTCTGTTGGGTTGGTGGATTCTGTCTGTCTGTCTGTCTGTCTGTCTGTCTGTCTGTCTGTCTGTCTGTCTGTCTGTCTGTCTGTCTGTCTGTCTGTCTGTCTGTCTGTCACTCTGTCACTCTGTCACTCTGTCACTCTGTCACTGTCACTCACTCACTCACTCACTCACACACACACACACACACACAGTAGTTTCTTCACCAGACCTTGTGTTTAATGAGGATTGATAGAGATGGTCTGCTGGTCATTTGGTCTGTTTTTCTATTACTTGGGTCTGTTGGCTGGAGGGCTGGCTGTTGCTGACCTCGCCAGTACTTGTCCAGTCACTGTGCCGACCGGTTACGCTACATTTACCTTTAATCACCATGGATCTAATCGCCAACATAATTGTCGTTGTGGTTATTATCGTTGCGGGTTATTACCATGGCATCTATAAGTGCTGAAACGACAGCATGTCTTCCCAATAACACAGAACATTAAGTAACAGCCCTACTGTGTGCATACGTGCGTACGTGTGTGTCTATGTGTGTGTATGTCTATGTGGGCGTGTGTGTCTATGTGGGCGTGTGTTTGTGCGTTTGCATGTGTGGGTTTGGTTGCATGTGTGGGTTTGTTTGCATGTGTGGTTGCATGTGTGTGTGTGGTTGCATGTTTGGGTTTGGTTGCATGTGTGGTTGCATGTGTGTGTGTGGCTGCATGTGTGGGTTTGGTTGCATGTGTGGTTGCATGTGTGTGTGTGGTTGCATGTTTGGGTTTGGTTGCATGTGTGGTTGCATGTGTGTGTGTGGCTGCATGTGTGGGTTTGGTTGCATGTGTGTGTGTGTGGTTGCATGTGTGGGTTTGGTTGCATGTGTGTGGGTTTGGTTGCATGTGTTTGTGTGTGGTTGCATGTGTGGGTTTGGTTGCATGTGTGGGTTTGGTTGCATGTGTTTGTGTGTGGTTGTGTGTGTGTGTGTGTGTGGTTCCATGTGTGTGGTTCCATCTGTGTGTGTTTGTGTGTGTGTGTGTGTGTGTGTGTGTGTGTGTGGTTCCATGTGTGTGGTTCCATCTATCTGTGTTTGTGTGTGTGTGTGTGTGGTTCCATGTGTGTGTGTGTGGAGGGGGGGGGGGGGGTCCACCCTCTCTGCCAGTGGCGATTATAGCATGTAAATCTGGGTGGGGCAAACTTAACCAATTTTTCTAGATGCCAGTGAAGCCACTACACAACACAACAGAACACTTAACAATACATCAAATTCACTATAACGCGACAGACGGTGTCCACAAACTGTTAGGGCATAAAGCTTGTCCCAACAGCAGAGCTTTCCTATCAGCACCATGGGAGTGAATCCTTATCACGGCTACACCCGGCTATCAGCGGAGTCTTGTCTAGCAGCGAAACAGTTCATTCAGCCTCATTTGCCATAACTGATATTGCTGACTTGCTTAAAGATGCACTATGCAGAAATCGCTCTGCCATTTCCTGGTTACTAAAATTCTAATAGTTTGCCTCATTTCCATTTATGTGACAAAACAGGCAGTGTAGAGAATCATTGTTCAATCTGAACCACTGTGAAATATCTTTTTAATAACCAGAGCAGAGAGAGAGAGAGAGAGAGAGAGAGAGAGAGAGAGAGAGAGAGAGAGAGAGAGAGAGAGAGAGACAGAGAGGTAGAGAGAGAGAAAGAGAGAGCTTGCTTTGGCAATGTAAACATGTTTCCCATGTCAATAAAGTCCCTTAAATTCAAATTGAATTGAGAGAGAGAGATGCGGATTCAGTGGTTAGCCTACCATTTAAAGTATTTTATTATGTGTTCTATAAAGGAAAGAAAATACAATCACGAAGATCCACTTTTAAATCAAAATCAAATCAAATTTTATTTACTTTTATAGACAATATATCAACGCACAGACAACAAAACAACCCTCACAATATAACTGTAATTACATGGGTCTACTACTGAACTTTTAGTTGAATTTGTTTATTTGTGTAGGATGAGACAGGCAACCATGGTTACAGACCCAACAACATTATATACAGAGCCTTCGGAAAGTTTTCAGACCTCTTGACTTTTTCCACACTTTACAGGCTTTTGTTACTTTACAGCCTTAATTGATAAAATAATAATAATAATCCTCATCCATACCCCATTTTAACAAAGCAAAAACAGGGTTTTAGACATTTTTGCTAATTTATAATTGACATTTACATTTGTATTCAGACCCTTTACTCAGTACTTTGTTGAAGGTCCTTTGGCAGCGACTACAGCCTCGAGTCTTCTTGGGTATGACGCTACAAGCTTGGCACACCTGTATTTGGGGAGTTTATCCTATTCTTCTCTGCAGATCTTATCAAGCTCTGTCAGGTTGGATGGGGAGCACTGCTGCACAGTTATTTTCAGGTCTCTCCAGAGATGTTCGATCGGGTTCAAGTCCAGGCTCTGGCTGGGCCACTGAAGGATATTCAGTGACTTGTCCCAAAGCCACTCCTGCGTTGTCTTGGCTATGTGCTTAGGGTCATTGTCCTGTTGGAAAGTGAACCTTCTCCCCAGTCTGAGTTCCTGAGAGCTCTGGACCAGGTTTTCTCTGTAGGATCTCTCTGTATTTTACTCTGTTCATCTTTGCTTCGATCCTGACTAGTCTCCCAGTCCCTGATGCTGAAAACATCCCCACAACTTGATATCTGCCACCACCATCATGCTTCACCAGGGATGGTGCCAGGTTTCCTCCAGATGTGAAACTTGGCATTGAGGCCAAAGAGTTCAATCTTGGTTTCATCAGACCAGAGAATCTTGTTTGGTTCCTTTTGGCAAACTCCAAGCGGGCTGTCATGTGCTTTTGACTCAGGAGTGGCTTCCGTCTGGCCATACCATAAAAGCCTGATTGGTGGAGTGCTGCAGAGATGGTTGTCATTCCGGAAGGTTCTCCCATCTCCACAGAGGAACTCTAGAGCTCTGTCAGAGTGACCATTGGGTTCTTGGCCACCTCCCTGACCAGGCGGCCAGCTCTAGGAAGAGTCTGGTCTGGTGGTTACAAACTTCTTCCATTTAAGAATGATGGACGGCAATGTGTTCTCTGGGACCTTCAATGCTGCAGACATTTTTTGATACCCTTGCCTAGAGCTGTGCCTCGACACAATCCTGTCTCGGAGCTCCATGGACAATTCCTTCTACCTCATGGCTTGGTTTTTGCTCTGACATGCATTGTCAACTGTGGGACCTTTTATAGAGAGTTCTGTGCCTTTTCAAATCATGTCCAATCAATTGAATTTACCACAGGTGGACTCCAATCAAGTTGTAGAAATAGCTCAAGGATGATCAATGGAAACAGGATGCACCTGAGCTCAATTTCGAGTCTTGTAGCTAAGGGTCTGAATATTTATGTAAATAATTTATTTCTGTTTTCTTATTTTATACATTGGGTAAACATTCTAAAAACCTGTTTTCACTTTGTCATTATGGTGTATTGTGTGTAGATTGCTGAGGATTTTTATTCATTTAATACATTTTAGAATAAGGCTGTAACGTAACAAACTTTGAAAAAAGTCAAGGTGGTATACTGTGGTATCCCCTCCTCGTGGAGAAAAGCACAAGAGCTAATTATAATACACAAAGTAAGCAAAACAATGAAATGCATCATTCTGACTTTGGCTAAAATGCTCAATAAGATACTAATGAGATAGTCTCCATTGTTATATTACTTATATAGGCATAAGAACGATGAGCGAATAAGATGCAAGCCCTAATTTCGAGTAAGACTTGAACGAGCTGGGACGGACAACGTTGCCAATATCCTTATTCATTCAGCACTTTTGAAATGGACAGCGACATCATTCAGGACATGGGCCGTTCTTAAATTATTCTCCCTGTACACCAAGTCAGAACCACAGGTTAAATATCTGTGGCATAATAAGCAATGAAAGCTCTTAAAATATTTGATGATGACATTTCTCTAAAACAGGCTATTGGCTACATGGGTACCACCAAGTCAGAACAGTAGTTATGAAGGGAAAAGTGACCAAATTCATAGGGTTAGACACACAGCTTTCTACACAGCATACATGTAGTGTTACTTTCTACAGTATACAGTACATCTCTTCCTGGCATATTACATCACTGTTACAGCAGCATATAAAGAGCGGCAGTCCCAAGATCTGGCCCATGGTGTGTGTGTGAATGTTTTTATCATTTCATCAGTGTTTATTTTGGATTGTGCTTGATGTACCCTTAAAAAGGGGATCATTGTCGTAATGGTTTTGTAGCCTGTAATCTTCTTCACTCACGGTCTCAAAAATACACCTGAAAATGCCTGGACAGGAGTTGGCCGACTCATCATGGCCCCGCAGTGCTGTCACACCATTGCCACACAGAATTTAATACATGCTATAATTCTGGCAAGCACATACCTATTCTCCTCCGTTTGTTGGTTGTGAAGGTCAACGGCTCTTCTTTGTGTCTAGACGTTTTATGTGTGGCGTCTAGCTGAGCAACAACGTTTGGTTTCCCCAGTAATCCCAGGTCAACGGCTCTTCTTTGTGTCTAGACGTTGTATGTGTGGCGTCTAGCTGAGCAACAACGTTTGGTTTCCCCAGTAATCCCAGGTCAACGGCTCTTCTTTGTGTCTAGACGTTGTATGTGTGGCGTCTAGCTGAGCAACAATGTTTGGTTTCCCCAGTAATCCCAGGTCAACGGCTCTTCTTTGTGTCTAGACGTTGTATGTGTGGCGTCTAGCTGAGCAACAACGTTTGGTTTCCCCAGTAATCCCAGGTCAACGGCTCTTCTTTGTGTCTAGACGTTTTATGTGTGGCGTCTAGCTGAGCAACAACGTTTGGTTTCCCCAGTAATCCCAGGTCAACGTTGCTTTGCTATGCTCGCAGTTAGGCACTGCTTCCTTCCAAACCACTCAGGGATGAATTTGAGATTTCTGACTTGTTTTGTAATGTTTATGTCCAATGGCCGATGAGCACAGATACGTTTTATCTCTAATTTCTCTTCATATGACAAGTATTTAAAAGGGTTTGCCAGTAGATTGCCAAACTTTATTCATGATGATAGCTGCTTATCTATCTAGCTAGCTTGCTAGCTAAGATTTTGAAAGTATGATGTTGACATGATCAGTCCAATCAAAGCTACGGGAGATATAATGTGATTTGACATAATTTTATCTGTGGCCAATGACCTTGAGCCTTCTTGGACAAGCACTTCAACTGTAAATCTATGGCACCATTCAAGGGGGGCTTGAACTGCCTAGCTCTCCTGTAGATTATGAGTGACAGAACGCTGAGACAATCAGAGAATATTAACAATGCCTACTCTCTGTGCCTTCGTTGGCTACCCATCCACCACAGTATTGAAACGGATGCATTTTGGAGCTGCCTTACTCAAAGAAAGAGACCAAGTTCATGTGCTGTTTTGTTAACTGAAGGATATTTATTTTTTATTTTTTTTTAAACATTTTTTGCTGAAATGATATGTGACACGAATGAATGCCAGAGCCCCACCTGCTCTGAATGACGGGTCGCTACTGCACTCCACCCAAAGTGGGTGAAAATGCACTTTAATGATGAAATTGAACTTATGTTATAAAATACATTTTATCAAGACAAATATGATTATTCATGTTCTGAATCGTTCAGTGGGGTCTTTCGCTAACATATCATTAACATTATACATAAAAAGTTGCCACCTAAGACATCTGATGATAAGCACCGAGCTCTGTTGGCGTAGCTGTGCAGGTTTCGCGTAAGAATTTTACATTCTGTGGTCGTCATCTTCAAAAGTTGTTTCCGCGGGTCGTAAAATGCTAATTTAGCATGACACGAGCTGAATTACATGTAAAATGCTAATTTAGCATGACACGAGCTGAATTAAATGTAAAATGTTAATTTAGCATGACACGAGCTGAATTACATGTAAAATGCTAATTTAGCATGACACGAGCTGAATTACATGTAAAATGCTAATTTAGCATGACACGAGCTGAATTAAATGTAAAATGTTAATTTAGCATGACACGAGCTGAATTACATGTAAAATGCTAATTTAGCGTGACACAAGCTGAATTAAATGTAAAATGCTAATTTAGCGTGACACAAGCTGAATTAAATGCAAAATGCTAATTTAGCGTGACACAAGCTGAATTACATGTAAAATGCTAATTTAGCATGACAAAAGCCTAGCTGACAAGATGCTATTTTCCTGATTTCTGACCACTTTTTTTGTCTTGCTTCCATTGATTTAGTCCTCCTGGCCATCCTACAAGGGTAAAAACTCCAATAACCTTTGAGGGTATTATGATAGCGATATGATAGATCCATTGGTCCAAATATGTGTTTCGATTGGACACCCTAGCAAGCCGGGGCAATTGATCATGTTTTATGGAAACGTTCTTTTTAAGCATTTTGTTTTAAGTCCCCGGACTTTAACCACTTGGAATCAAAACCTAAACCCTTTGAGATGTTTTTGCTTTTACCCTGTAACCATGTGGAATTAATCCTGTAACCACGCAGATTTAATGTGTGGAATTGCCAGGTGAAACTACGAGATCTTGTTGATTACTAGCACTGGGTGAACTGTAATCGTAGGTGTTGAGCTTATGGTACAGTAGCTAAAGACCTCTGTGTTTATTACATTTCTCAATTTGAAATATGACCCCTTCCCTCCCTCCCTCCCTCCCTCCCTCCCTCCCTCCCTCCCTCCCTCCGTCTCTGTGGGACTAACTGTGTGTGTTATTGCTTCTGGTTTCCCTCATCTGGTCCCAGAACACAGGATCTGTGTGAAGCCACCATGACGGATCCATATGTGTGTGTGTCTGTGTATGTTTGTGTGTGCAGCCACCATGTTAGATCGTTGGGAAATTGAATTACCCGTCTGAAAGCTCTTCAATCAGACGGATTATCCGCTATGTGTGTGTGTGTGTGTGTGTGTGTGTGTGTGTGTGTGTGTGTGTGTGAGGGAGAGAGTGTGTGTGTGTGTGGTGTGCGCGTGTGTGTTTACTAAACGTGTACATGTATAAGTCACGCATCACTACCAGCACATCATTCAGGAGTTCTGACAGGGAGGGGTGAACAGGGGGAGGGGTGAACAGGGAGGGGTGAACAGGGGAGGGGTGAACAGGGGGAGGGGTGAACAGGAGAGGGGTGAACAGGGGGAGGGGTGAACAGGGGAGGGTGAACAGGGGAGGGGTGAACAGGGGGAGGGGTGAACAGGAGAGGGGTGAACAGGGGGGAGGGGTGAACAGGGGGAGGGGTGAACAGGGGAGGGGTGAACAGGGGAGGGGTGAACAGGGGAGGGGGAACAGGGGAGGGGTGAACAGGGGAGGGGGAACAGGGAGGGGTGAACAGGAGAGTGGTGAACAGGGGAGGGGTGAACAGGGGAGGGGTGAACAGGGGAGGGGTGAACAGGAGAGTGGTGAACAGGGGAGGGGTGAACAGGGAGGGGTGAACAGGAGAGGGGTGAACAGGGGAGGGGTGAACAGGGGGAGGGGTGAACAGGGGAGGGGTGAACAGGGGAGGGGTGAACAGGGGAGGGGTGAACAGGAGAGTGGTGAACAGGGGAGGGGGAACAGGGGAGGGGTGAACAGGGGAGGGGGAACAGGGGAGGGGTGAACAGGGGGAGGGGTGAACAGGGGAGGGGGAACAGGGGAGGGGTGAACAGGGGAGGGGGAACAGGGGAGGGGTGAACAGGGGAGGGGGAACAGGGGAGGGTGAACAGGGAGGGGGAACAGGGGAGGGGTGAACAGGGAGGGGTGAACAGGGGAGGGGGAACAGGGGAGGGGTGAACAGGAGAGTGGTGAACAGGGGAGGGGTGAACAGGGGAGGGGTGAACAGGGGAGGGGTGAACAGGAGAGTGGTGAACAGGGGAGGGGTGAACAGGGGAGGGGTGAACAGGAGAGGGGTGAACAGGGGAGGGGTGAACAGGGGAGGGGTGAACAGGGGAGGGGTGAACAGGGGAGGGGTGAACAGGGAGGGTGAACAGGAGAGTGGTGAACAGGGGAGGGGGAACAGGGGAGGGGTGAACAGGGGAGGGGGAACAGGGGAGGGGTGAACAGGGGGAGGGGTGAACAGGGGAGGGGGAACAGGGGAGGGGTGAACAGGGGAGGGGGAACAGGGGAGGGGTGAACAGGGGAGGGGGAACAGGGGAGGGGTGAACAGGGGAGGGGGAACAGGGGAGGGGTGAACAGGGGAGTGGTGAACAGGGGAGGGGTGAACAGGGGAGGGGTGAACAGGAGAGTGGTGAACAGGGGAGGGGTGAACAGGGGAGGGGGAACAGGGGAGGGGTGAACAGGGGAGGGGGAACAGGGGAGGGGTGAACAGGGGAGGGGTGAACAGGAGAGTGGTGAACAGGGGAGGGGTGAACAGGGGAGGGGTGAACAGGGGGAGGGGTGAACAGGGGGAGGGGTGAACAGGGGAGGGGTGAACAGGGGAGGGGTGAACAGGGGGAGGGGTGAACAGGGGAGGGGTGAACAGGGGGGGAGGGGTGAACAGGGGGGGAGGGGTGAACAGGGAAGAGAAACACACTTTTCCTGTAAAACTTCATTCTTCTCTCTGAAGTCACAACAGGATTAATAGAGGAGTGTGTTTGATGGATTTCCCCGCTCAGTGAAGACAGCTCTCACATAGCCCTGCTTCCCTAATTGCACCCTATTTCCTATACAGTGCACTACGTTTGACCAGAACCCTATGGCACTTTATAGGGAAGAGGGTGCCATTTGGGTCGTAGGCAAAGTTAACCAAAATAAAACTCCCTCTTTGAAGCATTCAACCCAGACCTCCTTTATTTAATAATGACCTATGATGGTGGAGCTGCTATCAGAAACACTACTGTGGTAAGGATCCACTACATGAGGGTCACAGGCAGACAGACAGACAGACTGGCAGACAGACAGACAGACAGGCCAGACAGACAGAATGCTTCATATCTGGCCCAGGCAACAGGGGAATCATGTCTGCCACTTAGCAGACGAAGCTTTTATCCAAGGCAACTGATCCCTGTGGGAATTGAACCCACAACCTTGGTGTTTCTAACTGAGCCACACAGGACCAATATAGATTTGTAAAGAGACAGACACCCTCCATTCACTGTAGAGGAAGAAACCTTCAGCGAAACCAGGATCAGATCGCAACAAGATCTCACGGTTTTACCAATTTGACTGAGACAGACGTTTCGCCAAACCTCAAATCTAGAAGTTGCTCCTAACGTCAAGTATTTTTGCCACCCTGGCTTGCTCCTCATTTTTCCAAATGGTTAAGGCTTAACTAAGGTTTTGGATATTTTTAAAACAATAAGTTTACACATACATTCCGAATGTTTAAAGGTTAAGGTTTGGGATAGAGTTAAAAATAAAACTACCACTGGGATTGAATATGCAACCTTTGGATCCGGAAACATGGAATTATGCCCATTTGCCTCCCCCGTCCACAATGCCAGAAATATTAGAGAAAGGAGAAGATACGAATCCCATTGGGCAATGAATGGAGGGATGTAAAACTCCCCCACTCAGCAGACTGTTGAACAATCGCATTCACGTTGTCATGCTCACATTCCCTTCTCAAAGTCAGGCAATGAGTCGAGAAACCTGCATATTTTCCTCAAAAGTACCCAATACTACGATTCCAAAGCTATACGATATTACAGAGAACAAGTTCATTATCTCACATCGCGAAAACATTTTGTAATGTTGTACTTCTTTTTCACATAATTCATGCTAATGTTGGGTTTTTGAGCTTGCGCCTAATTGACTACCTACCGTTCACTTCTTGAAGAATATTTAAAATAATTATATTTTATTTATTTGGACCAAAGAAACCAAGTGATAGATAACAATATGAATAAAAATGCATTAAAGCAAAAAGAGTGGTGTGTAAGTGGTTGGAAGCCCAAGAGCGTACAGTATATGAAAACCTTACACACAAAAAAACTATATACAATAGATAAGTACAAAACTATAGAAGGTTTGTTAAAACAGATAACAAAATGTACTAATTATAAATGTATAAATTAATTTATCACTGATCAGAAAAACTATATATATTGTTTTGTTTAAAAGTGTTTGTGTGCAGAGATGGCCATCTTGCTTCCCGTTCTTAGGAAACTATGCAGTATTTAGTTTTTATAATGTATTATTTCTTACATTGTTACCCCAGGAAATCTTGAGTCTTATTACATACAGCCAGGAGGAACTATTGGATATAAGAGCGACGTCAACTTACCAACATTACGGCCAGGAATAGAACTTTCCCGAAGCGGATCCTCTGTTTGGATCACCACCCAGGACAATGGATCGGATCCCAGTAGACGACCCAAAACATGGGCACCTCAAAAGGGGCGGATGGAGCGGCCTTCTGGTCATGCTCCATAGACATGCACATCGCTCACCGCTCCCTAGCATACTACTCGCCAATGTCCAGGCTCTTGACAACAAGGTAGACGAAATTAGAGCAATGGTTGCCTTCCAGAGAGACATCAGTGATTGTAGCATTCTCTGTTTCATGTAAACATGGTTCTCTTGGGATATGTTGTCAGAATCGGATCAGCCACCGGGCTTCTCCTTGCATTGTTCCCGACAGAGATGAACACCTCTCTGGGAAGAGGAAGGGCGGGGGTGAATGTTTTATGATTAATGACTCGCGTGTAATCATAACAACATACAGGAACTCAAGTCCTTCTGCTCACCCGACCTAGAATTCCTGATATTCAAATGCCGGCCATTTTGCCTACCAAGAGAATTCTCATCAGTTATAGTCACAGCTGTGTACATTCCCCCTCAAGCGAACACCAAGACGGCCCTCAAGGAACTTCCCTGGACTCTATTTAAACTGGAAAACATATCCAGAGGCTGCATTTATTGTAGCTGGGGATTTTAACAAAGCAAATTTGAGAACAAGGCTACCTAAATTCTGTCAGAATATTGATTGCACGACTCACAGGGCTAATATTCTCGATCACTGCTACTCTAAATTCCGTGATGCATACAAAGCCCTCCCTTCGGCAAATCCGACCACGACGCCATCTTGCTCGTTCCGTCTTACAGGCAGAAACTCAAACAGGATGTACCAGTGACAAGAACCATTCAAAGCTGGTCTGACCAATCGGAAGCCACGCTTCAAGATTGTTTTGATCAGGCGGACTGGAACATGTTCCGGTCAGCCTCAGAGAACAACATTGACCTATACGCCGACTCGGTAAGTGTGTTTATAAAGAAGTGCATTGGAGATGTTATACCCACTGTGACTATTAAAACCTCCCCTAACCAGAAACCGTGGATGGATGTTCGACATTCGGGCAAAACTGAATGTACGATCCACCGCATTAAACCGTGGAAAAAGGTCTTGAAATATGGCTGTAGTTATTCCCTCCGCAAGGCAATCAAACAAGCAAAATGCCGGTACAGGGACAAGGTGGAGTTGCAATTCAACAGCTCAGACACCAGACATATATGGCAGGGTCTACAGGAAATCACAGACTACAAAACAAAAACACTGAAGTCACGCTTCCAGACAAAGTAAACAACTTCTTTGCCCGCTTTGAGGATAATATAGTGCCACCGTCGTGGCTCGCTAATAAAGACTGCACCTCCCCTCTCCTTCTCTGTGGCTGACGTGAGTAAAACATTTAAACTTGTTAACCCTCGCAAGGCTGCAGGCCCGGACGGCATCCCTAGCCGCGTCCTCAGAGCATGTGCAGACTAACTGGCTGGTGGGTTTACGGACATTTTCAATCGCTCCCTATCCCAGTCTGTTGTCCCCACATGCTTCAAGATGGCTACCATTGTCCCTTTCCCCAAGAAGGCAAAGATAACTGAACTAAATGACTACCCCCCGTAGCACTTACTTCTGTCATCATGAAGTGCTTTGAGAGGCTAGTCAAGGATCATATCACCTCCACCTTACCGGCCACCCTAGTCCCACTTCAGTTTAAATACTGCCCCAACAGGTCCACAGAGGACACAATCACCATCACACTGCACACTGCCCACCTCATCTGGACAAAAATAATACCTATGTAAGAATGTTGTTCATTAACTACAGCTCAGCATTCAACACCAAGCTCATCATCAAGCTGGAGGCCCTGGGTCTCAACCCCGCCTTGTGCAACTGGGTCCTGGACTTTCTGACGGGCCGCCCCCAGGTGGTCAATGTAGGAAACAACATCTCCACTTCACTGACCCTCAACAATGGGGCCCCACAAGGGTGTGTGCTCAGCCCATGCCTGTACTCCCTGTTCACCCACGACTGCGTGGTCATACATGCCTCCATCATCAATTTAGCAAACGACACAACAGTAGTGGGCCTGATCACCAACGACTACGAGACAGCCTACAAGGAGGAGGGGAGGGCACCCGGAGTGTACTGTCAGGAAAACAATCTCTTACTCAACATCAACAAAACAAAGGAGATGATCGTGGACTTCAGGAAACAGCAGAGGGAGCACCCCCCTATCCACATCGAAGGGACAGCAGTGGAGAAGGTAGAAAGTTTTAAGTTCCTGGGCGTACACATCACAGGCAAATTGAAATGGACCACCCTCACAGACAGTGTGGTGAAGAAGGCGCAACAGCGCCTCTTCAACCTCAGGAGGCTGAAAAAATGTGGCTTATCAGCCAAAACCCTGACAATTTTACAGATGCACAATCGAGAGCATCCTTCCGGGCTGTATCACAGGCTGGTACAGAAACTGCACCGCCCTCAACCGCAAGGCTCTCCAGAAGGTGGTGGGGTCTGCACAACACATCACCGGTGGCAAACTACCTGTCCTCCATGACACCTACAGCACCTGATGTCACAGGAAGGTCAAATAGATCATCAAGGACAACAACCACCGGAGCCACTGCCTGTTCACACCGCTACCATCCAGAAGGAGAGGTCAGTACAGGTGTATCAAAGCTGTGACCGAGAGACTGAAGAACAGCTTCTATCTCAAAGCCATCAGACTGCTAAACAGCAATCACTAACTCAGAGAAGCTGCTGCCTACATTGAGACCCAATCACTGGACACTTTAATAAATGGATCACTAGTCACTTTAAACAATGCTACTTTAAATAATGCCACTTTATTAATGTTTACATACCTTCCATTACTCATATTACATGTACAGTCGAGAGAACAAGTATTTGATACAGTGCCGATTTTGCAGGTTTTCCAACTTACAAAGCACGTAGAGGTCTGTAATTTTTTATCATAGGTACACTTCAACTGTTAGAGACGGAATCTAAAACAAAAATCCAGAAAATCACATTGTATGATTTTTAAGTACTTCATTTGCATTTGTATAACTGTATATAGCAAATTATATGTATGTGATCATGAAAAACGTAAAGAATGCAATTTAGAAAGTAAAATTTCATGATCAACCGTGTAAATGCTTTGGATGAATCTAAAAAGATGTCAAGAGCGTATTTATTGTCGTTCAGGGCTATAAAGATTTTACCCAGAAGTTGCAAAATAGCCATTACTGTGGAGTAGGTTTTACAAAAAACATATTGGTGCTCATATAGAATACAGTGTCCTATTTTAGAAAACATGTTAGTACAGGTATTGGGCGATTATTTGTAAAAGATCTGGGATCAATACCAGTTTGCAATGATTTGGTGAAGATATACTGTACGTTAGAGGCTCAGTAATCGAGGATAACACTGATTTCACCAAAGAGGCACCGATCTCACCATGACCTGCTGTTTATATCTTTAAGTTACCAGTTTCCTCCATCACCCCCATTACATCGTCCCCTCCATTACATCGTCATCTCCATTACATCGTCATCTCCATTACATCGTCATCTCCATTACATCGTCACCTCCATTACATCGTCACCTCCATTACATCGTCATCTCCATTACATCGTCACCTCCATTACATCGTCACCTCCATTACATCGTCACCTCCATTACATCGTCATCTCCATTACATCGTCCCCTCCATTACATCGTCATCTCCATTACATCGTCACCTCCATTACATCGTCACCTCCATTACATCGTCATCTCCATTACATCATCACCTCCATTACATCGTCACCTCCATTACATCGTCACCTCCATTACATCGTCATCTCCATTACATCGTCCCCTCCATTACATCGTCATCTCCATTACACCGTCAACTCCATTACATCGTCACCTCCATTACATCGTCACCTCCATTACAGCTCCATTACATCATCATTTGAAATAAACTTTTTATACAATATATATATTTTTACTGAGTTGTAAACTGCATTTACTGAGTTGTAGACTGGTTGTGAATCAAGGTTTCCAGAACCTTCTGCTGCTCTCTAACGTGATTTAGCTAAGGGAAAGCAGTGGTGAAATAACAGAGTTGAAAGATGTGAGAAAAGTCTGGTAAGCAGACTTCACATCGGCCTGATTTATAAAAAAATTCCCAAGAAATATCATCAATCAACATCTTAAAGCGCTCACAATTACTTTTGTTAAATATTTTACCTTAATGCTACTAATCATTTCCCATCTATTAATTTCCAGCTGCAAATGTAACGATGTGCGCTGAGAATCAGGAAGTAAGTTCAGGGCGTGAATACATTTAATAAAGGAACGGAACATAAAACAAAACAAGAAACACAAACAAAGCACAGACATGAAGCTGGAACAGAAACAATAACGCCTGGGGAAGGAACCAAAGGGAGTGACATATATAGGGAAGGAACCAAAGGGAGTGACATATATAGGGAAGGAACCAAAGGGAGTGACATATATAGGGAAGGAACCAAAGGGAGTGACATATATAGGGAAGGAGCCAAAGGGAGTGACATATATAGGGAAGGAACCAAAGGGAGTGACATATATAGGGAAGGAACCAAAGGGAGTGACATATATAGGGAAGGAACCAAAGGGAGTGACATATATAGGGAAGGTAATCAAGGAGGTGATGGAGTCCAGGTGAGTGTCATAGTGCACTGATGCGCGTAACTAGGGTGACAGGTGTGCGCCATAACGAGCAGCCTGGTGACCTAGAGGCCGGAGAGGGAGCACGCGCAAAAGAGAAGTGTAAAATTGGAAAGGGGTCAGAAATGTCAGTCTAAATTATACCTGTATTAGCCACATTATTCAAAGAATACGTAAAAAAAGAATATGATCAATAAGCGTGGCAGTTGAACTGGTCAGTCTTGTGGGTTTATAGATAAGGGGACACAGATAGCGGGAGTATAACGCATTTTCAAAAAGTCAGATGTCAAGGAGTGTTTCTCACTTTTAAATACGTTTATGTTGTAATCACCCAATAGAAAACCAATGTTATCATCATTATTAATCAAATCCAAAGTTGATGCAAGGATATCAATGAAACTAACAATGTCAGAATCGGGTGGGCGATAGATGCATCCAATTACTACTTTTTACTACCACCAAAACATAACCAGGAGGGAATTTCTACCTAAAGAGATTCAACATCAGTGTTATCAGATGTAAGTGCAAGGTCCACTCTTACAAATAGTTGAAAACATTTATGAACAAAAATGGACACTCCTCCTCCCACTTTTGTGGTTTTACAATGGTGAACAGCATTATAAGGATACATGTCATAAAGAACGGTTGCCTCGTCAGTCAACCGTGTTTCTGAAAAGGGCAACAATGGAACATTCAGAACTGAGAGAAGATTAAGAACAAGGTGGTCATGATGTTTAGGAAGACTGCGAAAGTTCAATTGAAAGGTAGAAAATAAGCTTGTCTTAGATCAACTACTATAGAGGTTGTTAAATTGCTTAAAATTATTGTGAAATTTGAATCTGCATCAACACAATCATTATATTTATCGTTGGCCTCATTAATATCTAATGGATTACAAACTATGTTATTAGGGTTGATAACTAAGATAGATACACAGTGGGAATCATCTAGAGAATGTAACACAAGCATAGAAGTGTATGCCTCACATGTCCAATACAACCATACATTTATGTTAGTTTTATCCGTAGAGGTACACGTCCTATGTAATGTACATTCACACAGTCCACCTCACACCACTGAAGACTTCAGAGGATTATGACATTTAGAGCGATGTGTGTTTTTGGTCAGAAGGTTAGGTGAAGTACATAAACAAAGTAGAGTAAGTATGTGTGAAAATCATTTGACTATGGTGGAGTCACTTGCCATAGGCCAACGAGTGAGGAAGTGAGTGACCAGCTGATTATACTTCAAGTATGCAATGTTGCAATTTTAACGTTCTTCAAATAGTCGTGGAAGCAGCTCCTATCTTTAGAGGTGTACCTTTTTGGAGAAGTCTTCATTGATGAAGATCTCCTGATCTCCACTCCTGAGAATCTCCACCTTGTCTTTGAACCTGAGCAGAGTCACCACTATAGATCTGGGCCGTCCATCGGGGAAGAAAGTGCCATTCCTATGAACCCTCTCCATCTCCATGAGTTTAGGGCTCAGTTTGAGTTGATCTGCCAGGAGTTTCTTGGCCTTGACTTCGGTGTCATGACAAGTTTCAGTCTTTACATCCTCAAATCCATTGATTAAAATTGTATTGCGCTTTGATTGGTTTACGAGGTAGTCTGCTTTGGAAGAGTGCTTGTCAAGTGTTGTTTGGAAAACGGGGAAATCCTCAGACATGGTTATAAATGCTGTGTTTAAATTCCATTACATCCTTAAACAGATCAATAACCCTTTGGTTGGTAGAATCCATATAAGAGTTACAGGAAGGACTTTTTTCCTGCAGAACTATTCAATCTTTATCGAACTCTTTTTGTTGATCCAGTAGTTCATGGAGGGTAGTGTTGATCCAGTAGTTCATTAATGGAGTGTAGTGTTGATCCAGTAGTTCATTCATGGAGTGTAGTGTTGATGCAGTAGTTCATTCATGGAGTGTAGTGTTGATGCAGTAGTTTATGGAGGGTAGTGTTGATGCAGTAGTTCATTCATGGAGTGTAGTGTTGATCCAGTAGTTCATTCATGGAGTGTAGTGTTGATGCAGTAATTCATTCATGGAGTGTAGTGTTGATGCAGTAGTTCATTCATGGAGTGTAGTGTTGATGCAATAGTTCATGGAGTGTAGTGTTGATGCAATAGTTCATGGAGTGTAGTGTTGATGCAATAGTTCATGGAGTGTAGTGTTGATGCAATAGTTCATGGAGGGTAGTGTTGATGCAATAGTTCATGGAGGGTAGTGTTGATGCAATAGTTCATGGAGTGTAGTGTTGATGCAATAGTTCATGGAGTGTAGTGTTGATGCAGTAGGGGTAGTGTTGATGCTGTTGTTTATGGAGTGTAGTGTTGATGCAGTAGGGGTAGTGTTGATGCTGTTGTTTATGGAGTGTAGTGTTGATGCAGTAGTTCATTCATGGAGTGTAGTATTGATCCAGTAGTTTATGGAGTGTAGTGTTGATCCAGTAGTTTATGGAGTGTAGTGTAGTGTTGATCCAGTAGTTCATTCATGGAGTGTAGTGTTGATGCAGTAGTTCATGGAGGGTAGTGTTGATGCAGTAGTTCATGCATGGAGGGTAGTGTTGATGCAGTAGTTCATGCATGGAGGGTAGTGTTGATGCTGTAGTTCATGGAGTGTAGTGTTGATCCAGTAGTTCATGCATGGAGGGTAGTGTTGATGCAGTAGTTCATGGAGTGTAGTGTTGATCCAGTAGTTCATGCATGGAGTGTAGTGTTGATCTAGTAGTTCATGGAGTGTAGTGTTGATGCAGTAGTTCATGGAGTGTAGTGTTGATCCAGTAGTTCATGCATGGAGTGTAGTGTTGATCTAGTAGTTCATGGAGGGTAGTGTTGATGCAATAGTTCATGGAGTGTAGTGTTGATCTAGTAGTTCATGGAGTGTAGTGTTGATGCAGTAGTTCATGGAGTGTAGTGTTGATCTAGTAGTTCATGGAGTGTAGTGTTGATGCAGTAGTTCATGGAGTGTAGTGTTGGTCCAGTAGTTCATGCATGAAGTGTAGTGTTGATCCAGTAGTTCATTCATGGAGTGTAGTGTTGATGCAGTAGTTCATGGAGTGTAGTGTTGACCCAGTAGTTCAGTGCTTGATACGTATATTCCTCTTCCACATTGAGCTTTGAGGTGTTTTTCTGTCTAGTATTAGCCTCGCTACAAACTTGTTGTGAGCTAAAATTAGTTCACAAACACGATCCCCACCCCGCCTTCCGAAAACAAGCTCCACAAGTGAAATGGCAAACACACACAGGCAACACAGACTTGATGACACATGCACCAGTATGATAAACAGAGAGAAGGCAGCAACACAGACGTGATGACACACGAAGCAGTATGATAAACAGAGAGAAGGCAGCAACACAGACGTGATGACACATGAAGCAGTATGATAAACAGAGAGAAGGCAGCAACACAGACGTGATGACACATGAAGCAGTATGATAAACAGAGAGAAGGCAGCAACACAGACGTGATGACACATGAAGCAGTATGATAAACAGAGAGGAGAGAAGGCATAGGACTTTACTCACTGTAAGGATCCTGGCTGCCTGTACTAAACGAGCGGGAGATCACCAACTAGAAAGTTAGTGCTGTGGATACACCCATATGCGGGGCAGTAAACCAAAACACCGGTCAAAGATGCAGTGCAGAGAAACAGTGGTAGGAGCACTCGCTTACCCGCGGAACGAGCAGTGTGAATGAGCAGCGTCCAATCGGCTACAGCTCGCTTCCAAAGGATTGATCTCCTTGTCCCAGATCGCCCAGAATATTGCCACTTCTATTTGCCCTATCTTCAATCTAAGCCTTCTAGAAAGTATGTGCCCTCAGGTCTGGATGCAAGCTAAAGTCATTCCGCTACCCAAGAATAGTAAACCCCCAATCAGCCGGTTGCTAACCCTCACAAAACTTATGGAAAAAATGGTGTTTGACCAGATACAATGCTGTTTTACAGTAAACAAATTGACCGCAGAATTTCAGCAAACTTTTAGGGAAGGGCATTCAACATGCGCGGCACTTACACAGATGACTGATGATTGGCTGAGAGAAATTGATGTTTTGTTAGACTTCAGTGTGGCCTTTGACATTATCGATCATAGTCTGCTGCAGGGAAAACATATGGGTTATGGCTTTACACCCCCTGCATTATTGTGGATAAAGAGTTATCTGTCTAACAGAACACAGAGGGTGTTCTTTATTACACAACAAGCGGGTCTAATCCTGAATGCTGATTGGTTAAAACCGCATTCCAGTCAGTGTCTTTTCCTCAAGTTACCACTGGCTAATCCATGACGTTAAAATGCCTATTTACTCTGTTCCATCTGACAGCGCAATCCACTGTCTCATCAGCCCAGCCAGGCAATTTATAAACTTGATCTCCACTGTAAAAAATGATCTAGACATTATCTTGCATTTCTTTTAGACTAACATTTAGTTTTCAACAGCGGAGATTTGTATAAACCTTGCTGTCTGTCTCTGTGACATTTGCAACATTCCAGCTGTCTAGGCCCCTTACGGTTTTCAATCTTTAATAACGACATGCCACTGGCTTTGAGTTAAGCCAGTGTATCTATGTATCTGGATTACTCAACACTATACACATCAGCTACTACAGAGTCTGAAATCACTGCAACGCTTAACAAAGAGCTGCAGTCAGTATAAGAATGGGTGGCAAGGAATAAGTTAGTCCTAAACATTTCAAAAATCGAAAGTATTGTATTTGGGACAAATCATTCACTCAACCATGAACCTCAACAAAATCTTGTAATAAATAATGTGTAAATTGAGCAAGTTGAGGTGACTAAACTGCTTGGAGTAACCCTGGATTGTAAACATGTTGATGTAAACATGTTTATTTAACCATTAGTTAACTAGGCAAGTCCGTTAAGAATAAATTCTTATGGCCTACCCAAACCCGGGCGATGCTGGACCAATTGTGCGCCACCCTATGGGACTCCCAATCACAGCCGGTTGTGATACAGCCTGTTCATAATAAAGCGTTATTCTGCCTTCTTAACACGATCAACAAGGCAGGTCCTACAGGCCCTAGTTTTGTCGCACCTGGACTACTGTCGAGTCATGTGGTCAGGTGCCACAAAGAGGGACTTCGGAAAACAATTGTCTCAGAACAGGGCAATTCAACTGGCCTTTAAATATACAGAGCGCTAACGTTAATAATATGTGACCGACCGGCTCGATTCGGTCTTAGGTAGCAACATTTGAAAGGGTGTTTTTTTACATTGGATAAAAGTAAAGATTCAGAGCTAGAAAATGGTATATCATACACTACAGTTCAGGTACAATGGGAAAGTCATTCTGCTTTGAAAATTGATAAGCGTATATCCTCACTTCTGAGAAAATGGCACTTGAATGTTTTGGTACTGGAGAGCTGTTCTTTGTCTACACATATTCAGCATCGTTCTTAATCCATATCCCCACCCATCTCTTTAAGGATTCACATGTGAGGTCGTGTGCTAAACAGAGTACAGTAGCGTACTAAACAACCAAAGATTTCAAGACTAAAAATAGTAGCCTACAATAAGGATAAACTCCAGGTAAAAAATACCCTTCATCTCGTCCTTGGCCTATATTCTAATCTGACTTTGGTGCAGGTGATGTTGTTCTTCACATTACTGTCTCTGATAAATACACACTACAGCACATCTAAGTTGATTTGTCACATGCAGGGGATACAGAAGGTGTAAACGGTACAGTGAAATGGTCATTTGCATAGTAGCAATATCAAAAATAGACTGTGTCAATGCTAGTAGAGAAATAATCTAAACAAAATCAAATCAAATGTTATTGGTCACATACACATGGTTAACGAAATGCTTGTGCTTCTAGTTCCGACAGTGCAGTAATATCTAACAAGTAATCTAACAGTTCCACAACAACTACTTGATACACACAAATCTAAGTAAAGGAATGGAATAAGAATATATACATATATGTATGAGCAATGACAGAGCGGCATAGGCAAGATGCAGGTGATGGTACAAAATGCAGTATATACATATGAGATGAGTAATGCAAGATATGTAAACATGATTAAAGTGGCATTATTAAAGTGACTAGTGTTCCATTTATTAAAGTGGCCAATGATTTTCAGCAGCCTCTCAGTGTTAGTTATGTCTGTTGAACAGTCTGATGGCCATGAGATAGAAGCTGAACTAAATAATATACAGTATGTACAAGAACAATTTCAATAACGGCTATGTACTAAACAACCAAAGATTTCAAGACTAAAGGCTGGTTTATTCTACAGGTGTGTTTGTCAATTTTATCTGGAGTGCCAGAGTGTGCTCTGGGCGTTAGTAAATTCAGAGCGTTGTCAGATTGTCCGTGTAAATTCAGAGCGTTGTCAGATTGTCCGTGTAAATTCAGAGCGTTGTCAGATTGTCTGTTGGTAAATTCAGAGCGTTGTCAGATTGTCTGTTTGTAAATTCAGAGCGTTGTCAGATTGTCTGTTGGTAAATTCAGAGCGTTGTCAGATTGTCCATTAGTAAATTCAGAGCGTTGTCAGATTGTCCATTAGTAAATTCAGAGCGTTGTCAGATTGTCCATTAGTAAATTCAGAGCGTTGTCAGATTGTCTGTTAGTAAATTCAGAGCGTTGTCAGATTGTCCATTAGTAAATTCAGAGCGTTGTCAGATTGTCCATTAGTAAATTCAGAGCGTTGTCAGATTGTCTGTTAGTAAATTCAGAGCGTTGTCAGATTGCCCGTTAGTAAATTCAGAGCGTTGTCAGATTGTCTGTCATAAGGTGAATGCACCAATTTGTAAGTCGCTCTGGATAAGAGCGTCTGCTAAATGACTTAAATGTAATGTTAAATGTCTGTTGGTAAATTCAGAGTGTTGTCAGATTGTCCGTTAGTAAATTCAGAGCGTTGTCAGATTGTCCGTTAGTAAATTCAGAGTGTTGTCAGATTGTCCGTTAGTAAATTCAGAGCGTTGTCAGATTGTCCGTTAGTAAACTCAGAGCGTTGTCAGATTGTCTGTTGGTAAATTCAGAGCGTTGTCAGATTGTCCGTTAGTAAATTCAGAGCGTTGTCAGATTGTCCGTTAGTAAATTCAGAGCGTTGTCAGATTCTCCGTTAGTAAATTCAGAGCGTTGTCAGATTGTCCGTTAGTAAATTCAGAGCGTTGTCAGATTGTCCGTGTAAATTCAGAGCGTTGTCAGATTGTCCGTTAGTAAATTCAGAGCATTGTCAGATTGTCCGTGTAAATTCAGAGCGTTGTCAGATTGTCCGTTAGTAAATTCAGAGCGTTGTCAGATTGTCTGTTGGTAAATTCAGAGCGTTGTCAGATTGTCCGTTAGTAAACTCAGAGCGTTGTCAGATTGTCTGTTAGTAAATTCAGAGCGTTGTCAGATTGTCTGTTGGTAAATTCAGAGCGTTGTCAGATTGTCCGTTTGTAAATTCAGAGCGTTGTCAGATTGTCTGTTGGCAAATTCAGAGCGTTGTCAGATTGTCTGTTGGTAAATTCAGAGCGTTGTCAGATTGTCCATTAGTAAATTCAGAGCGTTGTCAGATTGTCCATTAGTAAATTCAGAGCGTTGTCAGATTGTCCATTAGTAAATTCAGAGCGTTGTCAGATTGTCTGTTAGTAAATTCAGAGCGTTGTCAGATTGTCCATTAGTAAATTCAGAGCGTTGTCAGATTGTCCATTAGTAAATTCAGAGCGTTGTCAGATTGTCTGTTAGTAAATTTGTAAATTCAGAGTGTTGTCAGATTGTCCGTTAGTAAATTCAGAGCGTTGTCAGATTGTCTGTTTGTAAATTCAGAGCGTTGTCAGATTGTCTGTTGGTAAATTCAGAGCGTTGTCAGATTGTCCGTTAGTAAATTCAGAGCGTTGTCAGATTGTCCGTTAGTAAACTCAGAGCGTTGTCAGATTGTCCGTTTGTAAATTCAGAGCGTTGTCAGATTGTCTGTTAGTAAATTCAGAGCATTGTCAGATTGTCCGTTAGTAAATTCAGAGCATTGTCAGATTGTCCGTTAGTAAATTCAGAGCGTTGTCAGATTGTCCGTGTAAATTCAGAGCGTTTTCAGATTGTCCGTGTAAATTCAGAGCGTTGTCAGATTGTCCGTGTAAATTCAGAGCGTTGTCAGATTGTCCGTTAGTAAATTCAGAGCGTTGTCAGATTGTCCGTGTAAATTCAGAGCGTTTTCAGATTGTCCGTTTGTAAATTCAGAGCGTTGTCAGATTGTCTGTTTGTAAATTCAGAGCATTGTCAGATTGTCCGTTAGTAAATTCAGAGCGTTGTCAGATTGTCACTCTCTGAGCGTTCAGAGCACACACTGGACGCTCTGGCCGAGGAGTAGCGTTGATCCGAGCGTTCTGACCTCACAACGGCAGTCAAGCACCAAGTCAAGGACAACGGCAGTCAAACACCCAGTCAAGGACAACGGCAGTCAAGCACCCAGTCAAGGACAACGGCAGTCAAGCACCCAGTCAAGGACAACGGCAGTCAAGCACCCAGTCAAGGACAACGGCAGTCTAGCTACTTCCAGATACAAATGAGAGAACACATCACTCTGACCATTTTACTCGCCCTAGCAGAGCTGATCAGGCTGTTTTTATGTTATCCAGAGCATTGGTGACTAACTGCTGCTGGCAACAATTTAATGACGCTTTTACTGACACGTTTACTGACACGTTTACTGACACTGGCCATATTCAACGTGTTGAGCAAGCCTACATTTGTCAGTTATTCTGCACTATTAAAAAAAGAAAAAAAGAATGGCTAACCAACTAGGCTCACAATTTTATTCGTATTTACAGATCGAAAACAAGTTTGTTATTAAGGCACATGAAAGTTCACATGTTCCAGAAGGCATTTCTGCCAAAAATGCATTTAGATTAAAATTACATTTACCTGGCACTCCTTTGAAGTAATAGTTTCCTTAAATGAGTCACATATGCATGTCAATCTCTCATGGCTCAACGGGGAGGAGAGATTGACTTCATCACTACTTGTTTTTATAAGAAGTGTTGACTTGCTGAATGCACCATGGTGTCTGTTTAAACTACTGGCACACACCTCGGACACCCATCTATACCCGACAAGACATGTCACCAGAGGTCTCTTCACAGTCCCCAAGTCCAGAACAGACTATGGAAGGAGCACAGTATCAAATCAAATCAAATGTATTTATATAGCCCTTCTTACATCAGCTGATATCTCAAAGTGCTGTACAGAAACCCAGCCTAAAACCCCAAACAGCAAGCAATGCAGGTGTAGAAGGACGGTGGCTAGGAAAAACTCCCTAGAAAGGTTGGAACCTAGGAAGAACCCTAGAGAGGAACCAGGCTATGAGGGGTGGCCAGTCCTCTTCTGGCTGTGCCGGGTGGAGATTATAACAGAACATGGCCGAGATGTTCAAATGTTCATAAATTACCAGCATGGTCAAATAATAATAATCACAGTAGTTGTTGAGGGTGCAACAAGTCAGCACCTCAGGAGTAAATGTCAGTTGGCTTTTCATAGCCGATCATTAAGAGTATCTCCACCACTCCTGCTGTCTCTAGAGAGTTGAAAACAGCAGGTCTGGGACAGGTAGCACGTCCGGTGAACAGGTCAGAGTTCCATAGCCGCAGGCAGAACAGTTGAAACTGGAGAAGCAGCACGGCCAGGTGGACTGGGGACAGCAAGGAGTCATCACGCCAGGTAGTCCTGAGGCATGGTCATAGGGCTCAGGTCCTCCGAGAGAGAGAAAGAAAGAAAAGAAGATACAAAGAGAGAATTAGAGAGAGCATACTTAATTTCACACAGGACACCGGATAAGACAGAAGTACTCTAGATATAACAGACTGACCCTAGCCCCCCGACACAAACTACTGCAGCATAAATACTGGAGGCTGAGACAGGAGGGGTCAGGAGACACTGTGGCCCCATCCGATGATACCCCCGGACAGGGCCAAACAGGCAGGATATAACCCCACCCACTTTGCCAAAGCACAGCTCCCACACCACTAGAAGGATATCTTCAACCACCAACTTACCTTCCTGAGACAAGGCCGAGTATAGTCCACAAAGACCTCCGCTATGACACAACCCAAGGGGGGAGCTAACACAGACAGGAAGATCACGTCAGTGACTCAACCCACTCAAGTGACGCACCCCTCCTAGGGACGGCATGGAAGAGCACCAGTAAGCCAGTGACTCAGCCCCTGTAATAGGGTTAGAGGCAGAGAATCCCAGTGGAAAGAGGGGAACCGGCCAGGCAGAGACAGCAAGGACGGTTCGTTGCTCCAGAGCCTTTCCGTTCACCTTCCCACTCCTGGGCCAGACTACACTCAATCATATGACCCACTGAAGAGATGAGTCTTCAGTTAAGACTTAAAGGTTGAGACCGAGTCTGCGTCTCTCACATGTGTAGGCAGACCATTCCATAAAAATGGAGCTCTATAGGAGAAAGCCCTGCCTCCAGCTGTTTGCTTAGAAATTCTAGGGACAATTAGGAGGCCTGCGTCTTGTGACCGTAGCGTACGTGTAGGTATGTACGGCAGGACCAAATCGTAAAGATAGGTAGGAGCAAGCCCATGTAATGCTTTGTAGGTTAGCAGTAAAACCTTGACATCAGCCCTTGCCTTAACAGGAAGTCAGTGTCGGGAAGTAGCACTACATAGAGCCATGACTTCCTGGAATATGCCACATCAAGTAACTATTGCAAGTGTCACAAATGTGTAGAGAGGAGTAGGCAGGAGGCAGTCACAGGTTTAGAACTACTGAATGTATTAATGTACTATAATGTACCTAAAACCTGGACGAAACCCAAAGTGCAAAATAATCAAGTACTCAGGAAAATAGTAGGAGAGATTCCTCCCAGGAAAACAAGCAATGTTTATACTGACTGACGAAGACAAATGACAGAGGGAGTATATATACAGTGATAGAGTAGGGATTGGAACCAGGTGTGTGTAATGATGACGAGACAAATCCGGGTTGATGAGTGAAGGGAGTTTGCCAGCAGTCGGTTCGGCAGCAGCTAGAAGGCCGGCGACACCGAACGCCTGAGCTGGACAGGAGGAGGAGCCAAAGCCAAGGCTGGTGTGACAGCAGGCAGTAGAATCAGATACAAATTCAACAGCGAGGATCGTGAAGAGACACAGGCACACACACTCTACATTGTAGATATGTGGTAGTGGCCGGCAAGTAGCACAGCTTCTCGGTGCTAGAGGCATCACTACATACACCCTGGTTTGATTCCAGGCTGTATCACAACCAGCTGTGATTGGGAGTCTCGTTGTTCTTTACCTAGGCAAGTCAGTTAAGATCAAATTCTTATTTACAATGACAGCCTACCAGGGAACAGTGAACTGCTTTGTTCAGGGCAGTTCAGGTTTTTACATTGTCAGCTCAGTGATTCAACCCAGCAACCTTTCAGTTACTGGCCCAACACTCTAACCACTAGGCTACCTGCCACCCTGAGCTGAAAAGGTAAAAATCTGTTTTTGTGCCCCTGAACAAGGCAGTTAACCCACTGTTCCCTGGTAGGCTGTCATTGTAAATAAGAATTTCTTAACTGACTTGCCGAGATAAATAAAGGTTAAATAAAATAAAGAGGAGTGGCCTGAGGGCACACACTTATTGTGCTCACTGTTGCCCCTAGTGGCAGGTTTTAACGGCATTCTCGGGCGTGGTCAGGACATGGACAGACGTTCCATTTCGAAGTCAATCATGAGCGATCTGGCTGCAGATAGAGGAGGGAGCGGAACAGGGGGAAGATAGGAGAGAGAGCTAGAGGAGGGGAGGGGAACAGGGGGAAGATAGGAGAGAGAGTTAGAGGAGAGGAGGGGAGGGGAACAGGGGGAAGATAGGAGAGAGAGCTAGAGGAGGGGAGGGAGGGGAACAGGGGGAAGATAGGAGAAAGAGTTAGAGGAGAGGAGGGGAGGGGAACAGGGGAAGACAGGAGAGAGAGTTAGAGGAGAGGAGGGGGAACAGGGGGAAGACAGGAGAGAGAGTTAGAGGAGAGGAGGGGGAACAGGGGGAAGACAGGAGAGAGAGTTAGAGGAGAGGAGGGGGGAACAGGGGGAAGATAGGAGAGAGAGTTATAGGGGAGGGGAACAGGGGGAAGATAGGAGAGAGAGTTAGAGGAGAGGAGGGAAAGATAGGCAAGAGTAGAGTGGTAGGGAAAGGTAAAATGTAAAAGGGGGATGACATATATTTACTAAATTCACCATCTGTCTGACTTTGTCGTTCACACAGAACAGAGACGTGTGTAACTATCAAGGGGAACTTGTCCAAGATGACAACTCAGCTCTTGTACAGGAGAAAAGTTTAGAGGTCAAACAGAAATCCATATTTAGCATTCTTTCATTCCCAGAACTATTTCTATTCCATATTCATCCATGTTCATATGTTCCCAGTGACTGTAGGAGTGAGTCTCAGCGTACTCATCGAGGGTCGGTCCCAAATGGCACCCTAGTCCATATATAGTGCACTACTTTTGACATGGGCCCAGGTTAAACATGCAAGGGCAAGATATAGGGAATATGGTGTAATTTGGGACTAAGCCCCCCTACTGTTATCAATATTCATGCCTTCTGCACATTCCCACTACACTGGGGGTGTGGAGAGAACAGTGGAAGAGGCAGACAGAGAGAGTGTGTGTGTGTGTGTGTGTGTGTGTGTGTGTGTGTGTGTGTGTGTGTGTGTGTGTGTGTGTGTGTGTGTGTGTGTGTGTGTGTGTGTGTGTGTGCGTGTATGTGTGCACAGGCGACTGCATGTGGGAATGTAATGCAGTTTACTCTGTGTATAGATGAATCATTACAGTAGCTGGTTTCTGTCTGTTCACATCACACTCAGTTCACTACAGCCAATGGTCTCTCCTATCCATGCATATGGTCTAACACACACACACGCACACCCAGATCTAATACATGTCAGAGGAAAGCCCCCCAAAATTGTCAAAAACTCCAGTCACCCAAGTCATAGAATATTCTCTCTGCTTCCGCATGGCAAGCGGTACCAGAGCGCCAAGTCTAGGTCCAGCAGACTCCTTAACAGCTTCAACCCCGAAGCCATAAGACTGCTGAACAATTAATCAAACGGCCACCCAGACTATTTACATTGACCCCCCTCACTTTACCCTTACCTACATGTACAAACTACCTGGACTAACCTGTACCCCTGCATTGACTCGGTACCGGTACCCCCTGTATATAGCCTCACTACTAACCTGTACCCATGCATTGACTCGGTACCGGTACCCCCTGTATATAGCCTCACTACTAACCTGTACCCCTGCATTGACTCGGTACCGGTACCCCCTGTATATAGCCTCACTACTAACCTGTACCCCTGCATTGACTCGGTACCGGTACCCCCTGTATATAGCCTCACTACTAACCTGTACCCATGCATTGACTCGGTACCGGTACCCCCTGTATATAGCCTCACTACTAACCTGTACCCCTGCATTGACTCGGTACCGGTACCCCCTGTATATAGCCTCACTACTAACCTGTACCCCTGCATTGACTCGGTACCGGTACCCCCTGTATATAGCCTCACTACTAACCTGTACCCCTGCATTGACTCGGTACCGGTACCCCCTGTATGTAGCCTCCACATTGACTCTGTACCGGTACCCCCTGTATGTAGCCTCCACATTGACTCTGTACCGGTACCCCCTGTATGTAGCCTCCACATTGACTCTGTACTGGTACCCCCTGTATGTAGCCTCCACATTGACTCGGTACCGGTACCCCCTGTATATAGCCTCCACATTGACTCTGTACCGGTACCCCCTGTATGTAGCCTCCACATTGACTCTGTACCGGTACCCCCTGTATGTAGCCTCCACATTGACTCTGTACTGGTACCCCTGTATATAGCCTCCACATTGACTCTGTACCGGTACCCCCTGTATGTAGCCTCCACATTGACTCTGTACCGTTACCCCCTGTATGTAGCCTCCACATTGACTCGGTACCGTTACCCCCTGTATATAGCCTCCACATTGACTCTGTACCGGTACCCCATGTATGTAGCCTCCACATTGACTCTGTACCGATACCCCCTGTATGTAGCCTCCACATTGACTCTGTACCGGTACCCCCTGTATGTAGCCTCCACATTGACTCTGTACTGGTACCCCCTGTGTATAGCCTCCACATTGACTCTGTACTGGTACCCCCTGTATATAGCCTCCACATTGACTCTGTACCGGTACCCCCTGTATATAGCCTCCACATTGACTCTGTACCGGTACCCCCTGTATATAGCCTCCACATTGACTCTGTACCGGTACCCCCTGTATATAGCCTCCACATTGACTCTGTACTGGTACCCCCTGTATATAGCCTCCACATTGACTCTGTACCGGTACCCCCTGTATATAGTCTCCACATTGACTCTGTACTTGTACCCCCTGTGTATAGCCTCCACATTGACTCTGTACCGGTACCCCCTGTATATAGCCTCCACATTGACTCTGTACCGGTACCCCCTGTATATAGCCTCCACATTGACTCTGTACTGGTACCCCTGTGTATAGCCTCCACATTGACTCTGTACTGGTACCCCTGTATATAGCCTCCACATTGACTCTGTACCGGTACCCCTGTGTATAGCCTCCACATTGACTCTGTACTGGTACCCCCTGTATATAGCCTCCACATTGACTCTGTACCGGTACCCCCTGTATATAGCCTCCACATTGACTCTGTACTGGTACCCCTGTATATAGCCTCCACATTGACTCTGTACTGGTACTCCCTGTATATAGCCTCCACATTGACTCTGTACCGGTACCCCCTGTATATAGCCTCCACATTGACTCTGTACTGGTACCCCTGTATATAGCCTCCACATTGACTCTGTACCGGTACCCCCTGTATATAGCCTCCACATTGACTCTGTACTGGTACCCCTGTGTATAGCCTCCACATTGACTCTGTACCGGTACCCCTGTATGTAGCCTCCACATTGACTCTGTACCGGTACCCCTGTATGTAGCCTCCACATTGACTCTGTACTGGTACCCCTGTATATAGCCTCCACATTGACTCTGTACCGGTACCCCTGTATGTAGCCTCCACATTGACTCTGTACCGTTACCCCCTGTATGTAGCCTCCACATTGACTCGGTACCGGTACCCCCTGTATATAGCCTCCACATTGACTCTGTACCGGTACCCCCTGTATGTAGCCTCCACATTGACTCTGTACCGGTACCCCCTGTATGTAGCCTCCACATTGACTCTGTACCGGTACCCCCTGTATGTAGCCTCCACATTGACTCTGTACCGGTACCCCCTGTATGTAGCCTCCACATTGACTCTGTACTGGTACCCCCTGTATGTAGCCTCCACATTGACTCGGTACCGGTACCCCCTGTATATAGCCTCACTACTAACCTGTACCCCGGCATTGACTCGGTACCGGTACCCCCTGTATATAGCCTCACTACTAACCTGTACCCCTGCATTGACTTGGTACTGGTACCCCCTGTATATAGCCTCACTACTAACCTGTACCCCTGCATTGACTCTGTACCGGTACCCACTGTATGTAGCCTCCACATTGACTCTGTACCGGTACCCCCTGTATATAGCCTCCACATTGACTCTGTACCGGTACCCCCTGTATATAGCCTCCACATTGACTCTGTACCAGTACCCCCTGTATATAGCCTCCACATTGACTCTGTACCGGTACCCCCTGTATATAGCCTCACTACTAACCTGTACCCCCTGTATGTAGCCTCCACATTGACTCTGTACTGGTACCCCTGTATATAGCCTCCACATTGACTCTGTACCGGTACCCCCTGTATGTAGCCTCCACATTGACTCTGTACCGTTACCCCCTGTATGTAGCCTCCACATTGACTCGGTACCGTTACCCCCTGTATATAGCCTCCACATTGACTCTGTACCGGTACCCCCTGTATATAGCCTCCACATTGACTCTGTACTTGTACCGCCTGTGTATAGCCTCCACATTGACTCTGTACCGGTACCCCCTGTATATAGCCTCCACATTGACTCTGTACCGGTACCCCCTGTATATAGCCTCCACATTGACTCTGTACTGGTACCCCCTGTGTATAGCCTCCACATTGACTCTGTACTGGTACCCCCTGTATATAGCCTCCACATTGACTCTGTACCGGTACCCCCTGTGTATAGCCTCCACATTGACTCTGTACTGGTACCCCCTGTATATAGCCTCCACATTGACTCTGTACCGGTACCCCCTGTATATAGCCTCCACATTGACTCTGTACTGGTACCCCCTGTATATAGCCTCCACATTGACTCTGTACTGGTACTCCCTGTATATAGCCTCCACATTGACTCTGTACCGGTACCCCCTGTATATAGCCTCCACATTGACTCTGTACTGGTACCCCCTGTATATAGCCTCCACATTGACTCTGTACCGGTACCCCCTGTATATAGCCTCCACATTGACTCTGTACTGGTACCCCCTGTGTATAGCCTCCACATTGACTCTGTACCGGTACCCCCTGTATGTAGCCTCCACATTGACTCTGTACCGGTACCCCCTGTATGTAGCCTCCACATTGACTCTGTACTGGTACCCCTGTATATAGCCTCCACATTGACTCTGTACCGGTACCCCCTGTATGTAGCCTCCACATTGACTCTGTACCGTTACCCCCTGTATGTAACCTCCACATTGACTCGGTACCGGTACCCCCTGTATATAGCCTCCACATTGACTCTGTACCGGTACCCCCTGTATGTAGCCTCCACATTGACTCTGTACCGGTACCCCCTGTATGTAGCCTCCACATTGACTCTGTACCGGTACCCCCTGTATGTAGCCTCCACATTGACTCTGTACCGGTACCCCCTGTATGTAGCCTCCACATTGACTCTGTACTGGTACCCCCTGTATGTAGCCTCCACATTGACTCGGTACCGGTACCCCCTGTATATAGCCTCACTACTAACCTGTACCCCGGCATTGACTCGGTACCGGTACCCCCTGTATATAGCCTCACTACTAACCTGTACCCCTGCATTGACTTGGTACTGGTACCCCCTGTATATAGCCTCACTACTAACCTGTACCCCTGCATTGACTCTGTACCGGTACCCACTGTATGTAGCCTCCACATTGACTCTGTACCGGTACCCCCTGTATATAGCCTCCACATTGACTCTGTACCGGTACCCCCTGTATATAGCCTCCACATTGACTCTGTACCAGTACCCCCTGTATATAGCCTCCACATTGACTCTGTACCGGTACCCCCTGTATATAGCCTCACTACTAACCTGTACCACCTGTATATAGCCTCCACATTGACTCTGTACTGGTACCCCCTGTATATAGCCTCCACATTGACTCTGTACCGGTACCCCCTGTATATAGCCTCCACATTGACTCTGTACTGGTACCCCCTGTATATAGCCTCCACATTGACTCTGTACTGGTACTCCCTGTATATAGCCTCCACATTGACTCTGTACCGGTACCCCCTGTATATAGCCTCCACATTGACTCTGTACTGGTACCCCCTGTATATAGCCTCCACATTGACTCTGTACCGGTACCCCCTGTATATAGCCTCCACATTGACTCTGTACTGGTACCCCTGTGTATAGCCTCCACATTGACTCTGTACCGGTACCCCCTGTATGTAGCCTCCACATTGACTCTGTACCGGTACCCCTGTATGTAGCCTCCACATTGACTCTGTACCGGTACCCCCTGTATGTAGCCTCCACATTGACTCTGTACCCCCCCCTGTATGTAGCCTCCACATTGACTCTGTACTGGTACCCCCTGTATGTAGCCTCCACATTGACTCGGTACCGGTACCCCCTGTATATAGCCTCACTACTAACCTGTACCCGGCATTGACTCGGTACCGGTACCCCTGTATATAGCCTCACTACTAACCTGTACCCCTGCATTGACTTGGTACTGGTACCCCTGTATATAGCCTCACTACTAACCTGTACCCCTGCATTGACTCTGTACCGGTACCCACTGTATGTAGCCTCCACATTGACTCTGTACCGGTACCCCCTGTATATAGCCTCCACATTGACTCTGTACCGGTACCCCCTGTATATAGCCTCACTACTAACCTGTACCCCCTGTATGTAGCCTCCACATTGACTCTGTACTGGTACCCCTGTATATAGCCTCCACATTGACTCTGTACCGGTACCCCCTGTATGTAGCCTCCACATTGACTCTGTACCGTTACCCCCTGTATGTAGCCTCCACATTGACTCGGTACCGTTACCCCCTGTATATAGCCTCCACATTGACTCTGTACCGGTACCCCCTGTATATAGCCTCCACATTGACTCTGTACCGGTACCCCCTGTATATAGCCTCCACATTGACTCTGTACCGGTACCCCCTGTATATAGCCTCCACATTGACTCTGTACTGGTACCCCTGTATATAGCCTCCACATTGACTCTGTACCGTACCCCCTGTATATAGTCTCCACATTGACTCTGTACTTGTACCCCCTGTGTATAGCCTCCACATTGACTCTGTACCGGTACCCCCTGTATATAGCCTCCACATTGACTCTGTACCGGTACCCCCTGTATATAGCCTCCACATTGACTCTGTACTGGTACCCCTGTATATAGCCTCCATATTGACTCTGTACCGGTACCCCTGTATATAGCCTCCACATTGACTCTGTACTGGTACCCCCTGTATATAGCCTCCACATTGACTCTGTACCGGTACCCCCTGTATATAGCCTCCACATTGACTCTGTACTGCTACCCCCTGTGTATAGCCTCCACATTGACTCTGTACCGGTACCCCCTGTATGTAGCCTCCACATTGACTCTGTACCGGTACCCCCTGTATGTAGCCTCCACATTGACTCTGTACTGGTACCCCTGTATATAGCCTCCACATTGACTCTGTACCGGTACCCCCTGTATGTAGCCTCCACATTGACTCTGTAACGTTACCCCCTGTATGTAACCTCCACATTGACTCTACCCCCTGTATATAGCCTCCACATTGACTCTGTACCGGTACCCCCTGTATGTAGCCTCCACATTGACTCTGTACCGGTACCCCCTGTATGTAGCCTCCACATTGACTCTGTACCGGTACCCCCTGTATGTAGCCTCCACATTGACTCTGTACTGGTACCCCCTGTATGTAGCCTCCACATTGACTCGGTACCGGTACCCCCTGTATATAGCCTCACTACTAACCTGTACCCCGGCATTGACTCGGTACCGGTACCCCCTGTATATAGCCTCACTACTAACCTGTACCCCTGCATTGACTTGGTACTGGTACCCCCTGTATATAGCCTCACTACTAACCTGTACCCCTGCATTGACTCTGTACCGGTACCCACTGTATGTAGCCTCCACATTGACTCTGTACCGGTACCCCCTGTATATAGCCTCCACATTGACTCTGTACCGGTACCCCCTGTATATAGCCTCCACATTGACTCTGTACCAGTACCCCCTGTATATAGCCTCCACATTGACTCTGTACCGGTACCCCCTGTATATAGCCTCACTACTAACCTGTACCACCTGTATATAGCCTCCACATTGACTCTGTACCGGTACCCCCTGTATATAGCCTCCACATTGACTCTGTACTGCTACCCCCTGTGTATAGCCTCCACATTGACTCTGTACCGGTACCCCTGTATATATCCTCCACATTGACTCTGTACCGGTACCCCCTGTATATAGCCTCCACATTGACTCTGTACTGGTACCCCCTGTGTATAGCCTCACTACTAACCTGTACCCCCTGTATGTAGCCTCCACATTGACTCTGTACCGGTACCCCCTGTATATAGCCTCCACATTGACTCTGTACTGGTACCCCCTGTATATAGCCTCCACATTGACTCTGTACTGGTACCCCCTGTATATAGCCTCCACATTGACTCTGTACCGGTACCCCTGTATATAGCCTCCACATTGACTCTGTACTGGTATCCCCTGTATGTAGCCTCCACATTGACTCGGTACCGGTACCCCCTGTATATAGCCTCACTACTAACCTGTACCCGGCATTGACTCGGTACCGTACCCCCTGTATATAGCCTCACTACTAACCTGTACCCCTGCATTGACTCGGTACTGGTACCCCCTGTATATAGCCTCACTACTAACTTGTACCCCTGCATTGACTCTGTACCGGTACCCACTGTATGTAGCCTCCACATTGACTCTGTACCGGTACCCCCTGTATATAGCCTCCACATTGACTCTGTACCGGTACCCCCTGTATATAGCCTCCACATTGACTCTGTACCGGTACCCCCTGTATATAGCCTCCACATTGACTCTGTACCGGTACCCCCTGTATATAGCCTCACTACTAACCTATACCCCCTGTATATAGCCTCCACATTGACTCTGTACCGGTACCCCCTGTATATAGCCTCCACATTGACTCTGTACCGGTACCCCCTGTGTATAGCCTCCACATTGACTCTGTACTGGTACCCCCTGTATATAGCCTCCACATTGACTCTGTACCGGTACCCCCTGTATATAGCCTCCACATTGACTCTGTACTGGTACCCCCTGTATATAGCCTCCACATTGACTCTGTACCGGTACCCCCTGTATATAGCCTCCACATTGACTCTGTACTGGTACCCCCTGTATATAGCCTCCACATTGACTCTGTACTGGTACCCCCTGTGTATAGCCTCCACATTGACTCTGTACCGGTACCCCCTGTATATAGCCTCCACATTGACTCTGTACCGGTACCCCCTGTATATAGCCTCCACATTGACTCTGTACCGGTACCCCCTGTATATAGCCTCCACATTGACTCTGTACTGGTACCCCCTGTATATAGCCTCCACATTGACTCTGTACCGGTACCCCCTGTATATAGCCTCCACATTGACTCTGTACTGGTACCCCCTGTGTATAGCCTCCACATTGACTCTGTACCGGTACCCCCTGTATATAGCCTCCACATTGACTCTGTACCGGTACCCCCTGTATATAGCCTCCACATTGACTCTGTACCGGTACCCCCTGTATATAGCCTCCACATTGACTCTGTACTGGTACCCCTGTATATAGCCTCCACATTGACTCTGTACTGGTACCCCTGTATATAGCCTCCACATTGACTCTGTACCGGTACCCCCTGTATATAGCCTCCACATTGACTCTGTACTGGTACCCCCTGTATATAGCCTCCACATTGACTCTGTACTGGTACCCCTGTGTATAGCCTCCACATTGACTCTGTACCGGTACCCCCTGTATATAGCCTCCACATTGACTCTGTACCGGTACCCCCTGTATATAGCCTCCACATTGACTCTGTACCGGTACCCCCTGTATATAGCCTCCACATTGACTCTGTACTGGTACCCCTGTATATAGCCTCCACATTGACTCTGTACCGGTACCCCTGTATATAGCCTCCACATTGACTCTGTACTGGTACCCCCTGTGTATAGCCTCCACATTGACTCTGTACCGGTACCCCCTGTATATAGCCTCCACATTGACTCTGTACCGGTACCCCCTGTATATAGCCTCCACATTGACTCTGTACTGGTACCCCCTGTGTATAGCCTCCACATTGACTCTGTACTGGTACCCCCTGTATATAGCCTCCACATTGACTCTGTACCGGTACCCCTGTGTATAGCCTCCACATTGACTCTGTACTGGTACCCCCTGTATATAGCCTCCACATTGACTCTGTACCGGTACCCCTGTATATAGCCTCCACATTGACTCTGTACTGGTACCCCTGTATATAGCCTCCACATTGACTCTGTACTGGTACCCCCCTGTATATAGCCTCCACATTGACTCTGTACCGGTACCCCTGTATATAGCCTCCACATTGACTCTGTACTGGTACCCCCTGTATATAGCCTCCACATTGACTCTGTACCGGTACCCCCTGTATATAGCCTCCACATTGACTCTGTACCGGTACCCCTGTATATAGCCTCCACATTGACTCTGTACCGGTACCCCCTGTGTATAGCCTCCACATTGACTCTGTACTGGTACCCCCTGTATATAGCCTCCACATTGACTCTGTACCGGTACCCCCTGTGTATAGCCTCCACATTGACTCTGTACTGGTACCCCCTGTATATAGCCTCCACATTGACTCTGTACCGGTACCCCCTGTATATAGCCTCCACATTGACTCTGTACTGGTACCCCCTGTATATAGCCTCCACATTGACTCTGTACTGGTACCCCTGTATATAGCCTCCACATTGACTCTGTACCGGTACCCCCTGTATATAGCCTCCACATTGACTCTGTACTGGTACCCCCTGTATATAGCCTCCACATTGACTCTGTACCGGTACCCCTGTATATAGCCTCCACATTGACTCTGTACTGGTACCCCCTGTGTATAGCCTCCACATTGACTCTGTACCGGTACCCCCTGTATATAGCCTCCACATTGACTCTGTACCGGTACCCCTGTATATAGCCTCCACATTGACTCTGTACTGGTACCCCCTGTGTATAGCCTCCACATTGACTCTGTACTGGTACCCCCTGTATATAGCCTCCACATTGACTCTGTACCGGTACCCCCTGTGTATAGCCTCCACATTGACTCTGTACTGGTACCCCCTGTATATAGCCTCCACATTGACTCTGTACCGGTACCCCCTGTATATAGCCTCCACATTGACTCTGTACCGGTACCCCCTGTATATAGCCTCCACATTGACTCTGTACTGGTACCCCCTGTGTATAGCCTCCACATTGACTCTGTACTGGTACTCCCTGTATATAGCCTCCACATTGACTCTGTACCGGTACCCCCTGTATATAGCCTCCACATTGACTCTGTACTGGTACCCCCTGTATATAGCCTCCACATTGACTCTGTACCGGTACCCCCTGTATATAGCCTCCACATTGACTCTGTACTGGTACCCCCTGTGTATAGCCTCCACATTGACTCTGTACCGGTACCCCCTGTATGTAGCCTCCACATTGACTCTGTACCGGTACCCCCTGTATGTAGCCTCCACATTGACTCTGTACTGGTACCCCTGTATATAGCCTCCACATTGACTCTGTACCGGTACCCCCTGTATGTAGCCTCCACATTGACTCTGTACCGTTACCCCCTGTATGTAACCTCCACATTGACTCGGTACCGGTACCCCCTGTATATAGCCTCCACATTGACTCTGTACCGGTACCCCCTGTATGTAGCCTCCACATTGACTCTGTACCGGTACCCCCTGTATGTAGCCTCCACATTGACTCTGTACCGGTACCCCCTGTATGTAGCCTCCACATTGACTCTGTACCGGTACCCCCTGTATGTAGCCTCCACATTGACTCTGTACTGGTACCCCCTGTATGTAGCCTCCACATTGACTCGGTACCGGTACCCCCTGTATATAGCCTCACTACTAACCTGTACCCCGGCATTGACTCGATACCGGTACCCCCTGTATATAGCCTCACTACTAACCTGTACCCCTGCATTGACTTGGTACTGGTACCCCCTGTATATAGCCTCACTACTAACCTGTACCCCTGCATTGACTCTGTACCGGTACCCACTGTATGTAGCCTCCACATTGACTCTGTACCGGTACCCCCTGTATATAGCCTCCACATTGACTCTGTACCGGTACCCCCTGTATATAGCCTCCACATTGACTCTGTACCAGTACCCCCTGTATATAGCCTCCACATTGACTCTGTACCGGTACCCCTGTATATAGCCTCACTACTAACCTGTACCACCTGTATATAGCCTCCACATTGACTCTGTACCGGTACCCCCTGTATATAGCCTCCACATTGACTCTGTACTGCTACCCCCTGTGTATAGCCTCTACATTGACTCTGTTTCCCGGTACCCCTGTATATATCCTCCACATTGACTCTGTACCGGTACCCCCTGTATATAGCCTCCACATTGACTCTGTACTGGTACCCCCTGTGTATAGCCTCACTACTAACCTGTACCCCCTGTATGTAGCCTCCACATTGACTCTGTACCGGTACCCCCTGTATATAGCTTCCACATTGACTCTGTACTGGTACCCCCTGTATATAGCCTCCACATTGACTCTGTACTGGTACCCCCTGTATATAGCCTCCACATTGACTCTGTACCGGTACCCCTGTATATAGCCTCCACATTGACTCTGTACTGGTATCCCCTGTATGTAGCCTCCACATTGACTCGGTACCGGTACCCCCTGTATATAGCCTCACTACTAACCTGTACCCCGGCATTGACTCGGTACCGGTACCCCCTGTATATAGCCTCACTACTAACCTGTACCCCTGCATTGACTCGGTACTGGTACCCCCTGTATATAGCCTCACTACTAACTTGTACCCCTGCATTGACTCTGTACCGGTACCCACTGTATGTAGCCTCCACATTGACTCTGTACCGGTACCCCCTGTATATAGCCTCCACATTGACTCTGTACCGGTACCCCCTGTATATAGCCTCCACATTGACTCTGTACCGGTACCCCCTGTATATAGCCTCCACATTGACTCTGTACCGGTACCCCCTGTATATAGCCTCACTACTAACCTATACCCCCTGTATATAGCCTCCACATTGACTCTGTACCGGTACCCCCTGTATATAGCCTCCACATTGACTCTGTACCGGTACCCCCTGTGTATAGCCTCCACATTGACTCTGTACTGGTACCCCCTGTATATAGCCTCCACATTGACTCTGTACCGGTACCCCCTGTATATAGCCTCCAAATTGACTCTGTACTGGTACCCCTGTATATAGCCTCCACATTGACTCTGTACATTGTATATAGCCTCCACATTGACTCTGTACCGGTACCCCCTTTATATAGCCTCCACATTGACTCTGTACTGGTACCCCCTGTATATAGCCTCCACATTGACTCTGTACTGGTACCCCCTGTGTATAGCCTCCACATTGACTCTGTACCGGTACCCCCTGTATATAGCCTCCACATTGACTCTGTACCGGTACCCCTGTATATAGCCTCCACATTGACTCTGTACCGGTACCCCCTGTATATAGCCTCCACATTGACTCTGTACTGGTACCCCCTGTATATAGCCTCCACATTGACTCTGTACTGGTACCCCCTGTGTATAGCCTCCACATTGACTCTGTACCGGTACCCCCTGTATATAGCCTCCACATTGACTCTGTACCGGTACCCCCTGTATATAGCCTCCACATTGACTCTGTACTGGTACCCCCTGTATATAGCCTCCACATTGACTCTGTACTGGTACCCCCTGTATATAGCCTCCACATTGACTCTGTACCGGTACCCCTGTATATAGCCTCCACATTGACTCTGTACTGGTACCCCCTGTATATAGCCTCCACATTGACTCTGTACTGGTACCCCTGTGTATAGCCTCCACATTGACTCTGTACGGTACCCCTGTATATAGCCTCCACATTGACTCTGTACCGGTACCCCTGTATATAGCCTCCACATTGACTCTGTACCGGTACCCCTGTATATAGCCTCCACATTGACTCTGTACTGGTACCCCTGTATATAGCCTCCACATTGACTCTGTACCGGTACCCCCTGTATATAGCCTCCACATTGACTCTGTACTGGTACCCCTGTGTATAGTCTCCACATTGACTCTGTACCGGTACCCCCTGTATATAGCCTCCACATTGACTCTGTACCGGTACCCCCTGTATATAGCCTCCACATTGACTCTGTACTGGTACCCCCTGTGTATAGCCTCCACATTGACTCTGTACTGGTACCCCTGTATATAGCCTCCACATTGACTCTGTACCGGTACCCCCTGTGTATAGCCTCCACATTGACTCTGTACTGGTACCCCCATATAGCCTCCACATTGACTCTGTACTGGTACCCCCTGTATATAGCCTCCACATTGACTCTGTACTGGTACCCCCTGTATATAGCCTCCACATTGACTCTGTATACCCCCTGTATATAGCCTCCACATTGACTCTGTACTGGTACCCCCTGTATATAGCCTCCACATTGACTCTGTACCGGTACCCCCTGTATATAGCCTCCACATTGACTCTGTACTGGTACCCCCTGTGTATAGCCTCCACATTGACTCTGTACCGGTACCCCCTGTATATAGTCCACTCCACATTGACTCTGTACCGGTACCCCCTGTATATAGCCTCCACATTGACTCTGTACTGGTACCCCTGTGTATAGCCTCCACATTGACTCTGTACTGGTACCCCTGTATATAGCCTCCACATTGACTCTGTACCGGTACCCCCTGTGTATAGCCTCCACATTGACTCTGTACTGGTACCCCCTGTATATAGCCTCCACATTGACTCTGTACCGGTACCCCCTGTATATAGCCTCCACATTGACTCTGTACCGGTACCCCCTGTATATAGCCTCCACATTGACTCTGTACTGGTACCCCCTGTGTATAGCCTCCACATTGACTCTGTACTGGTACCCCCTGTATATAGCCTCCACATTGACTCTGTACCGGTACCCCCTGTATATAGCCTCCACATTGACTCTGTACTGGTACCCCCTGTGTATAGCCTCCACATTGACTCTGTACTGGTACCCCCTGTGTATAGCCTGACTACTAACCTGTACCCCTTGTATGTAGCCTTGTTATTGTTATTTTATTGAGTTACTTTTTTATTTCATTTTGTTTTTACTGTAGTTTATTTAGTACATTTTTTCTAACTCTATTTCTTGAACTGCATTTTTGAGAGCTTGTAAGTCAGCATTTCACCGTTAAGGTCTACACTTGTTGTATTCTGCGCATGTGACAAATATAATTTGATTTGATTTTGATTACAGCGCTGAGAAAATACTTTGAATTCAGAATAACCCTGAAACCTGCAACACACATCTATGTTATTTTGTTGTTGTATTTTTGGGTGGTGGTGGGGGGGTATATCAGCTTTAATATTGCAGATAGATTGTGGCTTTTATCAATGTAATTGTCTGCATCATTTCCAATCACCCATTGATTGTTTTGTTGTAAATATACTTATATACAGTAGCAGTCAAAGTTTGGACACAGCTCCTCATTCAAGGGTGGCTACTTTGAAAAATCTCAAATTGTCACGCCCTGACCTTAGTATTTTTTGTTTCCTTTATTGTTTTGGTTAGGTCAGGGTGTGACATGGGTGATGTGTGTGCTTTTGTACTGTCTAGGTTTTTTTTATAGGTTTATGGGGTTGTTAACCATCTAGGTGTTTATGTATGTCTATGGTTGCCTAGATTGGTTCTCAATTAGAAGCAGCTGTTTATCGTTGTCTCTGATTGGGAACCATATTTAGGCAGCCATCTTCTTTGGGTATTTCGTGGGTTATTGTCTGTGTCTAGTTGCCTGTGTCTGCACATTTGTAGTATAGCGTCACATCTATTACTGATGTCCCTCCTCTACCCTCAACCTCTCATCTATTACTGATGTACTTCCTCTACCCTCAACCTCTCTCATCTATTACTGATGTCCTTCCTCTACCCTCAACCTCTCCCATCTATTACTGATGTCCTTCCTCTACCCTCAACCTCTCCCATCTATTACTGATGTCCTTCCTCTACCCTCAACCTCTCCCATCTACTACTGATGTCCTTCCTTTAGCCTCAACCTGTCCCATCTACTACTGATGTCCTTCCTCTACCCTCGACCTCTCCCATCTATTACTGATGTCCTTCCTCTAGCCTCAACCTCTCCCATCTATTACTGATGTCCTTCCTCTACCCTCAACCTCTCCCATCTATTACTGATGTCCTTCCTCTACCCTCAACCTGGACATCTATTACTGATGTCCTTCCTCTACCCTGAACCTCTCCCATCTATTACTGATGTCCTTCCTCTACCCTCAACCTCTCCCATCTATTACTGATGTCCTTCCTCTACCTTCAACCTCTCCCATCTTTTACTGATGTCCTTCCTCTACCCTCAAACTCTCCCATCTATTACTGATGTCCTTCCTCTAGCCTCAACCTCTCCCATCTATTACTGATGTCCTTCCTCTACCCTCAACCTCTCCCATCTATTACTGATGTCCTTCCTCTACCCTCAACCTCTCCCATCTATTACTGATGTCCTTCCTCTAGCCTCAACATGTCCCATCTATTACTGATGTCCTTCCTCAACCTCTCCCATCTATTACTGATGTCCTTCCTCTACCCTCAACTTCTCCCATCTATTACTGATGTCCTTCCTCTACCCTCAACCTCTCCCATCTATTACTGATGTCCTTCCTCTAGCCTCAACCTGTCCCATCTATTACTGATGTCCCTCCTCTACCCTCGACCTCTCCCATCTATTACTGATGTCCTTCCTCTAGCCTCAACCTCTCCCATCTATTACTGATGTCCTTCCTCTACCCTCAACCTCTCCCATCTATTACTGATGTCCTTCCTCAACCCTCAACCTCTCCCATCTATTACTGATGTCCTTCCTCTACCCTCAACCTCTCCCATCTATTACTGATGTCCTTCCTCTACCCTCAACCTGGACATATATTACTGATGTCCTTCCTCTACTCTCAACCTCTCCCATCTATTACTGATGTCCTTCCTCTAGCCTCAACCTCTCCCATCTATTACTGATGTCCTTCCTCTAGCCTCAACATGTCCCATCTATTACTGATGTCCTTCCTCAACCTCTCCCATCTATTACTGATGTCCTTCCTCTACCCTCAACCTCTCCCATCTATTACTGATGTCCTTCCTCTACCCTCAACCTCTCCCATCTATTACTGATGTCCTTCCTCTACCCTCAACCTCTCCCATCTATTACTGATGTCCTTCCTCTAGCCTCAACCTGTCCCATCTATTACTGATGTCCCTCCTCTACCCTCGACCTCTCCCATCTATTACTGATGTCCTTCCTCTAGCCTCAACCTCTCCCATCTATTACTGATGTCCTTCCTCTACCCTCAACCTCTCCCATCTATTACTGATGTCCTTCCTCAACCCTCAACCTCTCCCATCTATTACTGATGTCCTTCCTCTACCCTCAACCTCTCCCATCTATTACTGATGTCCTTCCTCTACCCTCAACCTGGACATATATTACTGATGTCCTTCCTCTACTCTCAACCTCTCCCATCTATTACTGATGTCCTTCCTCTACCCTCAACCTCTCCCATCTATTACTGATGTGTTTCCTCTACCTTCAACCTCTCCCATCTATTATTGATGTCCTTCCTCTACCTTCAACCTCTCTCATCTATTACTGATGTCCTTCCTCTACCCTCAACCTCTCCCATCTATTACTGATGTCCTTCCTCTACCCTCAACCTCTCCCATCTATTACTGATGTCCTTCCTCTACCCTCAACCTCTCCCATCTATTACTGATGTCCTTCCTCTACCCTCAACCTCTCTCATCTATTTCCGATGTCAATCCCGTTTGACCCTGTTTGCCATATATTTTTAACTGTGCAGTTGATTCTATTTGCCATATATTTGTGATGCTTCACAAAAGTTCTGAACCTTTTTATTCTCATAGTTTGTTAAATTATAGATAAACATTTTTGCTAAAAGTTGTATTATATTATTGATCGATTGACTATGACTTTTCAAATCACCGAGCAGTGCTATTTACAGAGTTAGCTTCAGGTAAATGTTGCAATTCTGTATCCATTCCTGGTCCTGCGACCAAAAACAAGCTACATAAGGACAGTACCAAAATAAATTATCTAATGACCCTGTCTCTTCGCAGCTAAATCTGCAGAGCTGGAAGCTTGCATCCCTCTTATATAGAACATTCTATTGGTTACAATAATTTTGTATAATAATTCAAACAGAAAAATTAAAAGTTTTGAATCCGGCGTTGTTTTGCGTATCAGTTCATTAACCATGTGCCATGGAATCAGTACATCGGACATTTCATCCCAACTATTTTGCAACCTGTATGGCACAGCTGTTAATTTATTTTCTTTTTCTCCCTCCCCTCCCCTCCCCTCCCCTCTTCTCTCAATCAATCAATCAATCAAATGTATTTATAAAGACCTTTTTACATCAGCTGATGTCATGAAGTACAGAAACCCAGCCTAAAACCCCAAACAGCAAGCAATGATCTCTCCTCTCCTCTTCTCTTCTCTTCTCTCCTCTCTCCCCCCTCTCTCCCCTCCTCGCCTCTCTCCTCTCCTCTTTGCCCCTTCTCTCCTCTCCTCTCTCCTCTTCTCTTCTCTCCTCTCCTCACCCCATCCTCTCTCATCTCCTCTCTCCTGTCATCTCCTCTCCTATCTCCCCTCCCTTTCTCTCCTCTGTCCTTTTCTCTCCTCTGTCCTCTTCTCTCCTATATCCTATCTCCCCTCTTCTCACCTCCTCTTCTCTCCTCTTCTCTCCTCTCCCTTCTGCTCTCTCCATTTGTCATTTATTTTCTTTCTCTTCTCCCTCTTACTTTTTCTTTCTTCCTCCTCTATTTATCTCCCCTCTTCCTTCACCACAACCCCTACCACTTCCTCTCTCTCAACCGTCTTCATTAACCACAACCCGTACCACTTCCTCTCTCTCACCCTCTTCCTTCACCACAACCCCTACCACTTCCTCTCTCCCATCTTCCTTCACCACAACCCCTACCACTTCCTCTCTCCCCTCTCCCCTCTTCCTACACCACAAACCCTACCACTTCCTCTCTCACCCTCACCCTCAACCTTAACCACAACCCCTACCACTTCCTCTCTCCCCTCTTTCTTCACCACAACCCCTACCACTTCCTCTCTCACCCTCTTCCTTCACCACAACCCCTACCACTTCCTCTCTCCCCTCTTCCTTCACCACAACCCCTACCACTTCCTTTCTCCCCTCTTCCTTCACCACAACCCCTACCACTTCCTCTCTCCCCTCTCCCCTCTTCCTTCACCACAACCCCTACCACTTCCCCTCTCCCCTCTTCCTTCACCACAACCCCTACCACTTCCTCTCTCACCCTCTTCCTTCACCACAACTCCTACCACTTCCTCTCTCTCACCCATCTTCCTTAACCACAACCCCTACCACTTCCTCTCTCTCACCCGTCTTCCTTCACCACAACCCCTACCACTTCCTCTCTTTCATCATCTTCCTTAACCACAACTCCTACCACCTCCTCTCTTTCATCATCTTCCTTAACCACAACTCCTACCACTTCCTCTCTCTCCCCTCTTCCTTCACCACAACCCCTACCACTTCCTCTCTCTCCCCTCTTCCTTCACCACAACCCCTACCACTTCCTCTCTCTCCCCTCTCCCCTCTTCCTTCACCACAACCCCTACCACTTCCTCTCTCTCACTGTCTTCTTTCCCACAACCTGTACCACTCCCTCTCTCCCCTCTTCCTTCACCACAACCCCTACCACTTCCTCTCTCCACTCTTCTCCTTTCCCTCATTGTCTCTATTGAATTTTCTCTACTTATCTTTTCTCATTTTCTCCATCACCTTCCTCTACTTTTACTCTGCAGCCCTCCTCCCTCTCTCAGTCGTTCATAACCAATAACCAATGTCATGTTTCATTAAGTGGTCATTTGAGCACGTGCAGAAACATCCACTCCTCCGTCCCTTACGAGTCATTCGTTTCGACCTCAACTGTCTCCTACCGCGACCATTGTCCAGCGTTTTAACCCTTAACAACTTGTAGTACTGGACACCAGACCTGGGTTGAAAAAATAGCGTTGAGTCCCAAATATCCATCCTTCCTCACAAAGTGTGCACTTGTTCACTTCCCAAAACTGATTTCAAAGGAAATGACTGTGTAAGAAATATGGTGGAAATTCCCTCATGTCTTCACCAATCCAATGCTTTTTTATTTGTGAAAAATAGTGAATGAGTGCACATTTCAGGAGACATTTTTGGAACGTAGAGAAGGCTATACGGACACTCTTGACCTGCAAAGTGGTACTTCATTTCAGAATTGGTTGAACCTTGTGTAAGGAAAGGTTCCATTTTACAGGTCAGAACCTAGCTAGCACAATTGGTTCATTTCACATTTGAGTCATTTAGCAGACACTGTCATCTAGAGTGACTTACAGTAGTGAGATACTACATTTTTCTATTTTGTTCCCATATTGGTCTGCTGTTGTAATCAAACCCACAACCCTGGCATTGCAAGCACCATCCTCTACCATCTGAGCCACACGGGATGTTGGAAGCTGTAGGAACGTATGTTTTTGGATTCACATTGGTTATGGGAACAAAGCAATACATTTTCTGACTGTTAAAACATATTTTTTTAGTTAAAAATTTTCTCAGCACAGAAGTGAACATTTTTCCTGTTCTGGGAATATTTTAGGTTCCAGGGAGGTTTTGAGAACATTTGTCCTGTTCTGGGAATGTTTTATGTTCCAGGGAGGTTCTGAGAACATTTTTTCCTGTTCTGGGAATGTTTTAGGTTCCAGGGAGGTTCTGAGAACATTTTTCCTGTTCTGGGAATGTTTTAGGTTCCAGGGAGGTTCTGAGAACATTTTACGCCTAAAATGATACTTTCTGAAGGCCCTGTATTTATCCTGCTACTGGTGACTTTTACTCCTGTTTCCCTGTATACAGTATATCCACCTCAACCACGTTGGTACTGGTGACTTTTACTCCTGTTTCCCTGTATACAGTATATCCACCTCAACCACGTTGGTACTGGTGACTTTTACTCCTGTTTCCCTGTATACAGTATATCCACCTCAACCACGTTGGTACTGGTGACTTTTACTCCTGTTTCCCTGTATACAGTATATCCACCTCAACCACATTGGTACTGGTGACTTTTACTCCTGTTTCCCTGTATACAGTATATCCACCTCAACCACGTTGGTAACCCTGAACATTGAATAGGGTACTGGCACTGACCTTTATATACTTACAGTCTTGTGTTTCATCCGCTTATATTTGAATTATTGTGTGTTTTGTCACTTATATTTTATATTAATTTCTAGAGTACCAGTCAAAAGTTTGGACACACTTACTCATTCAATGGTTTTTATCTACATTGTAGAATAATAGTGAAGATATCAAAACTATGAAATAACACATATGTAATCATGTAGTAACCAAAAAAGTGTTAAACAAATCAAAATATATTTTATATTTTATATTTTTTAAAGTAGCCACCCTTTACCTTGATGACAGCTTTGCACATTCTTGGCATTCTCTCAACCAGCTTCACCTGGAATGCTTTTCCAACAGTCTAGAAGGAGTTCACACATATGCTTTTCCTTCCCTCTGCGGTCCAACTCATCCCAAACCATCTCAATTGGGTTGATGTTGGGTGATTGTGGAGGCCAGGTCATCTGATACAGCACTCCATCACTCTCCTTCTTGGGTCATTGTCCTGTTAAAAAAACAAATGATACCTAAGGCACTGCATCACAGTGCTAGCTGTGCAACCAGAGACTCTGGGTTCGAGCCCAGGCTCTGTCGCAGCTGGCTGCGACTGGGAGGTCCGTGGGGCGACTCACAATTGGCCTAGTGTCGTCCGGGTTAGGGAGGGTTTGGCTGGTAGTGATGTCCTTGTCTCATTGCTCACTAGCGATTCCTGTGGCGGGCCGGGCGCAGTGCACGCTGACCAGGTTGCCAGGTGCAATGTGTTTCCTCCGACACATTGGTGCGGCTGGCTTCCGGGTTGGATGCGCACTGTGTTAAGAAGCAGTGCGGCTTGGTTGGGTTGTGTTTCGGAGGACGCATGGCTTTCCACCTTTGTCTCTCCCGAGCCCGTACGGGAGTTGTAGCAATGAGACAAGATAGTAACTACTAACAACTGGATACCACGAAATTGGGGAGAAAAAGGGGGTACTTTTTTAAATTTATTTTTTAAAGGTGATAGTCCCACTAAGCGCAAACCAGATGGGATGGGGTATCACTGCGGAATGCTGTGGGAGCCATGCTGGTTAAGTTTACCTTGAATTCTAAATAAATCACTGACAGTGTCAACAGCAAAGCACCCCCGCTCCCCCATGCTTCACTGTGTGAACCACAGATGTGGAGATCATCCGTTCACCTACTCTGCGTCTCACAAAGACACAGCAGTTGGAACCAAAAATCTTACATTTGGATTCATCAGACCAAAGGACAGATTTCCACCCATCTAATGTCAATTGCTCATGTTTCTTGGCCCAAGCAAGTATCTTCTTCTTATTGTTGTTGTACTTTAGTAGTGGTTTCTTTGCAGCAATTTGACTATCATCAAGGCAAAGGGTGGCTACTTTGAGGTATCTCAAGTATAAAATATTTTTTTATTTGTTTAACACGTTTTTGGTTACTACATGATTCATATGTGTTATTTCACAGTTTTGACATCTTCATTATTATTCTACAATGTAGAAAATAGTAAATAATCAAGAAAACCCTGGATTGACTGGTACTGGATGTTAGCATTATCATCACTGCATTGTTGGGAAAGACCTCTCAAGGTAAGAATTTCACTGTACTGTTTTACAGCTGTTGTATCCTCTGCACGTGGTGAATACATGTTTAAACTTGAAACTCAATCAAGCTTAGAGGAATTATTTTAAATGGTTTTAAACAGTATTTGCATCTGTTGTCTAGATCTACTAGACAACAGCCAACAGACTAAAGGTCTTTATGGATCTACTAGCCAACAGACTAAAGGTCTTTATGGATCTACTAGACAACAGCCAACAGAGTAAAGGTCTTTATGGATCTACTAGACAACAGCCAACAGAGTAAAGGACAACATGGATCTCCTAGACAACAACCAACAGAGTAAAGGACAACATGGATCTCCTAGACAACAGCCAACAGACTAAAGGTCATTAAGGATCTCCTAGACAACAACCAACAGACTAAAGGTCATTAAGGATCTTGTCACTGAGCGTCCTCCTCATCTGAAGAGGAGAGGCGAGAAGGATCGGAGGACCAAAATGCGGCGTGATATGTGTTCATGTTGAATGTTTAATAAAGAAAAAACTGAACACTGAGACACTATACAAAAACAGTAAACAAAATAACAACCGTGAAGCTAATGCGAGCTGCGCTGAAACAAGCCATCAACATAGACAATCACCCACAAACAAACAGTGCAACCCAGGCTACCTAACTATGATTCTCAATCAGAGACAACTAATGACACCTGCCTCTGATTGAGAACCATACTAGGCCGAAACATAGAAATACCCAAATCATAGAAAAACAAACAGACTGCCCACCCAACTCACGCCCTGACCATACTAAATAATGACAAAACAAAGGAAATAAAGGTCAGAACGTGACAGTACCCCCCCCCTCCCCCCAAAGGTGCGGACTCCGGCCGCAAAACCTTAACCTATAGGGGAGGGTCTGGGTGGGCGTCTGTCCGCGGTGGCGGCTCTGGCATGGGAAGCGGACCCCACTTCACCATAGTCTTAGTCCGCCTTATTGTCCGCCTCCGTGGCTTTCTAACCATGGCCACCCTTCTCAATGACCCTACTGGACAGAGGGGCGGAAGCTCTGGACAGAGGGGCGGAAGCTCTGGACAGAGGGGCGGAAGCTCTGGACAGAGGGGCAGCTCTGGCGCCTCTGGGCTGAGGGGCTCTGGCGCCTCTGGGCTGAGGGGCAGCTCTGGTCAGAGGGGATCTGGCGCCGGACAGGCGGGAGACTCCGGCAGCAGCGCCGGACAGGCGGGAGACTCCGGCAGCAGCGCCGGACAGGCGGGAGACTCCGGCAGCAGCGCCGGACAGACAGGACCACCTGCAGGGAGGAGACAGAGAGACAGCCTGGTGCGTGGGGCTGCCACCGGAACCACCAGGCTGGGGAAACCCTCAGGAGGCTTGGTGTTAGGAGGCACCTGAAGGACCGGGCTGTGGGGGAGCACTGGAGCTCTGGTGCGCAGCCTTGGCACCACTTCCCCAGGCTGGACAACTACTCTAGCCCGGACCCTCCAGAGTGCAGGCACAGGTTGAACCGGGCTGTGGGTAAGCACGGGAGATCTAGTGCTTACTACGCGCACCTCTCCCTTAGGCTCCACTCCCACATTTGCCCGGCACGAGCGGAGCGCCTGCAGAGGACGCACTGCACCCTCCCAGCGCCCCGGAGACACAGCACGCAGAGCCGGCGCAGGATACCCTGGACCAAAACTGCGTACCGGCAACCAGACCCGCTGAGCAGGCACTATACGCCCTGGCTCTATGCCCACACTCGCATGGCACTTTCGGGGGGCTGCCCTATAGCGCACCGGGCTATGGGCACGTACTGGCGACACTGTGCGCTTAACCGCACAACAACCAACAGACTAAAGGTCTTTATGGATCTCCTAGACAACAACCAACAGACTAAAGATCTTTATGGATCTCCTAGACAACAACCAACAGACTAAAGGTCTTTATGGAGCTCCTAGGCAACAACCAACAGACTAAAGGTCATTAAGGATCTCCTAGACAACAACCAACAGACTAAAGGTCTTTATGGATCCCCTAGACAACAACCAACATACTAAAGTACTACATGGATTTCCTAGACAACAACCAACATACTAAAGGTCTTTATGGATCTCCTAGACAACAACCAACAGACTAAAGGTTTTTATGGATCTCCTAGACAACAACCAACAGACTAAAGGTCATTAACTAGTTGCTCCTACCCTCTACTTTTTTGAACATTTTGTTAAAAATCGCGCAACATTTCAGCGCCCTGCTACTCATGCCAGGAATATAGTACGTTCATATGGTTAGAATGTGTGTATAGGAAACCCTCGGACGTTTTTAAAACTGGTTAAATCACGACTGTGGCTATTACATAACGTGCGTTACATCGGAAAGCGCAGGAAAACCTGATCACAGAAAATGGAAATAAATATCCTTGCGCCACTTCCAGCAATTGTTAACAGTGAGCCGAATTAGATAAGACCGAGCATTCAACTCCCACAGCATCCCCATGCAGTCGAGTATCTTGTGAATTTAATCCTCTTTGATTCTTGGTTGAACCGAAAGAGGGGCACGACGTACCTCCGGTCTCCGCCCAGATCATTCCGGAAGAGCTCTCTCCTGAAATTTTTTCCAAGACGACAGCTAATGATATGTACATCGCCTACGTTTGATTTTTATCGCTTATTAACGTTTACTAATACCTAAAGTAGCATTACAAACGTATTTCGAAGTGTTTTGTGAAAGTTTATCGTCTACTTTTTGAATTTTAAAAAATGACGTTACGTTGTGAAATCGCTGTTTTTTTCGTTTATCACACAGTCTACATATAACGATATCTTGGCTTTATATGGCCCGATTTAATCGAAATAAAGACCCAATAGTGTTTATGGGACATCTAGGAGTGCCAACAAAGAAGATGGTGAAAGGTAATGACTGTTTTCTATTTTATTGTGCGGTTTGTGTAACGCCGAAATGCTAATTATTTTGTTTACGTCCCCTGCTGTGCTTTTCTGTTGTAGTGTATTGGTGCATGCTATCAGATAATAGCTTCTCATGCTGTCGCCGAAAAGCATTTTAAAAATCTGACTTGTTGCCTGGATTCACAACGAGTGTAGCTTTAATTTGATACCCTGCATGTGTATTTTAATGAACTTTTGAGTTTTAACTAATACTATTAGCATTTAGCGTAGCGCATTTGCATTTCCAGAGCTGTAGTTGGGACGCAAGCGTCCCAGGTAGAGGTAAGAGGTTAAGGATCTCCTAGACAACAGCCAACAGACTAAAGGACTTTATGGATCTCTTAGACAACAGCCAACAGAGTAAATGATCTACTAGACAACAGCCAACAGAGTAGAAGATCTACTAGACAACAGCCAACAGACTAAAGGTCTTTATGGATCTCCTAGACAACAGCCAACAGAGTAAAGGATCTACTAGACAACAGCCAACAGCCTAAATGATCTACTAGACAACAGCCAACAGACTAAAGGATCTACTAGACAACAGCCAACAGACTAAAGGTCTTTATGGATCTCCTAGACAACAGCCAACAGAGTAAAGGATCTACTAGACAACAGCCAACAGAGTAAAGGTCTTTATGGATCTCCTAGACAACAGCCAACAGAGTAAAGGACTTTATGGATCTCCTAGACAAAACAATATTGTGACGATACGTGCAACCCATGAATACTGTGGTTTGGGGACTTTTACTTTCAAATAATAGATCGTTGATGTATTTCTTGGAAATCATATTGCACACGGATCACAAAGTACGGGTCCCTACCCCATGCAGAATGTTAGCATTCCATCATTCCTTATAGATGGTGATCATAGTAGACCTGTAATCTGTAATATTATGTATAGTATGTTGTTCATCTGCTTATAGATATCATCATCCTGTATATTATTTACTGTACAGGATGTTCAATGCATACTGTATTATATCTATTTATAGTTGTATAGCTTGATGTAATGCTATAACTCCTGCCAGCCTCAGGACAGCCTTGTCCATGTTACACACAATCATATGACTGAAGAGTGTCTGTCTGACTGTCTAAGTATCACACATCTATCTCCTCTCAGCTTTCTGTATCCCTCTCTCCAGCCATCCATCTCTCCAGCCATCCATCTCTCCAGCTATCCCTCTCTCTAGCCATCCCTCTCTCCAGCTATCCCTCTCTCTAGCCATCCCTCTCTCTAGCCATCCCTCTCTCCAGCCATCCCTATCTCCAGATATCCCTCTCTCCAGCCATCCATCTCTCTAGCCATCCCTCTCTCCAGCTATCCCTCTCTCCAGCTATCCCTCTCTCCAGCCATCCATCTCTCCAGCCATCCCTCTCTCTAGCCATCCATGTCTCCAGCTATCCCTCTCTCTAGCCATCCCTCTCTCTAGCCATCCCTCTCTCCATCCATCCATCTCTCCAACCATCCCTCTCTCTAGCCATCCCTCTCTCTATCCATCCCTCTCTCTAGCCATCCCTCTCTCCAGTTATCCCTCTCTCCAGCTATCCATCCCTCTCTCCACTCAGCTCTCTCTCCACCCATCCCCTCTCTTCTCCTCTTTCTGCATGCTATCCACTTATCTCTCTCTCCACCTGCTCTCTTCCCTTCCCTCTAACCTATGACCCTGTGTGAGTGGGAGTAATTACTCCTGGAGGTGTAAAGAAGCATTCAGGCTCTGCTGTATGTGAACCTCATGTGTCTCTCTGCAAGCCACAGCATGTACACACACACACACACACACACACACACACACACACACACACACACACACACACACACACACACACACACACACACACACACACACTAGTAAAACAGGAGTGGACTAGGACAGCTGGTAGAGAAAGAAAGGAGTGAGGGGGAGGGAGGAGAGGAGAGAGGAACAAATTCTTATTTACAATGACGGCCTACATTGGCCAAACCCGGACGATGCTGGGCCAATTGTGCTCCGCCCTATGGGACTCCCAATCACGGCCGGTTGTGATACAGCCTGGATTCAAACCAGGGTGTCTGTAGTGACGCCTCAAGCACTGAGATGCAGTGCCTTAGAGCGCTGTGCCACTCGGGAGCCCCATGTCAAAGCCATGATGTTAGCTACAGAAACACAGCTACTGAACCCCAAGAAATGCTACTCCACTACTTGACCTTAAAATTAATCAATCACTGACCCTCATCAATCAGAAGTTGTGACGTGTCTCTTTAACCAATCACTCCAGTCAGGGAAACACCATTCTGTGAGGAAACATGTTTTCACTGAACACTGGTGTTGTGTTAGAATGTGCCGTGTTTTGAGAATGGTACTAGCTATTGCCGGGCTCTCCAACCCTGTTCCTGGAGAGCCACCCTCCATTAGGTTTTCACACCAACCCTGTTCCTGGAGAGCCACCCTCCATTAGGTTTTCACACCAACCCTGTTCCTGGAGAGCTACCCTCCATTAGGTTTTAACTCCAACCCTGTTCCTGGAGAGAAACCCTCCTGTAGGTTTCCATTCTCATCGACGGGACTGTAGTGGAGCAGGTTGAGAGCTTCAAGTTCTAGAATGGTCCAAACACACCAAGTCGTGAAGAGGGCACGACAAAGCCTATCCCCCCTTAGGAAACTGAAAAGATTTGACATCGAGAGCATCCTGACTGGTTGCATCACTGCCTGGTACGCCAATTGCTCGGCCTCTGACCGCAAGGCACTCAGAAGGTAGTGCGTATTGCCCAGTACATCACTGGGGCTAAGCTGCCTGCCATCCAGGACCTCTCCTCCAGGCGGTGTCAGAGGAAGGCCCTAAAATTTGTCAAAGACCTCAGCCACCCCATTCATAGACTGTTCTCTCTACTACCTCATGGCAAGCAGTACCGGAGTGCCAAGTCTAGGACAAAAAGGCTTCTCAACAGTTTTTACCCCCAAGCCATAAGACTCCCGAATACCATCATTTGCAAATAAATCCATTAAAAATCCTACAATGTGATTTTCTGGATATTTTTTCTCTCATTTTGTCTGTCATAGTTGAAGTGTACCTATGATGAAAATTACAGTCCTCTCTCATATTTTTAAGTGGGAGAACTTGCACAATTGGTGGCTGACTAAATACTTTTTTGCCCCACTGTATATGCACTTTTTCATTTGGGAAACTATAATTTTCGAATTTATTCTATTTTATTCCGTGATATATTGTTGTTGCAAAATAGATTTGTGTTGACTGTGATTAGGGCATGGTAATAAACTCAGCAAAAAAACTGAAACGTCCCTTTTTCAGGACCTCTTCTTTCAAAGATAATTCAGAAAAATCCAAATAACTTCACAACTTCAATGAACCATAAACAATTAATGAACATTCACCTGTGGAATGGTCGTTAAGACACTAACAGCTTACAGACGGTAGGTAATTAAGGTCACAGTTATAAAGACTTAGGACACCAAAGAGGCCTTTCTACTGACTCTGAAAAACACCAAAAGAAAGATGCCCAGGGTCCCTGCTCATCTGCATGAACGTGCCTTAGGCATGCTGGAAGGAGGCATGAGGACTGCAGATGAGGCCAGGGCAATAAATTGCAATGTCCGTACTGTGAGAAGCTTATGGCAGCGCTACAGGGAGACAGGACGGACAGCTGATTGTCCTCGCAGTGGTAGACCACGTGTAACAACACCTGCATAGGATCCGAGCAACACATCCGAACATCCGCATACCCCCTCAACCTACCCTCACATAGCCCCTCAACATACCCTCACATAACCCCTCAACATACCCTCACATAGCCCCTCAACATACCCTCACATAGCCCCTCAACATACCCTCAACATACCCTCACATAGCCCCTAACATACCCTCAACATACCCTCACATACCCCCTCAACATACCCTCACATACCCCCTCAACATACCCTCATATAGCCCCTCAACATACCCTCACATACCCCCTCACATACCCCCTCAACATACCCTCACATAGCCCCTCAACATACCCTCACATAGCCCCTTAATTCGAGCCCTGGTTTTAACACCGAGCCCTTTACTGACACTGAGGTATTTAAGGGGTGGTGATTGAAGGAAATGGCTGTCAAAATCTATGGATAGTAAACTATAATTGCGTCTGTCAAACAGCCTCTTATTTCTAGCCTAAAGTCAAATTAAATTGAAGACTGTTTAAATGATTCAGGTCTTTTTCGAATTAGCCTACTTTCAGCACCCAGGCACTGTCCATCTCCACGGCTGCCACTTCATAGTAATGTACGTTATGTAAATCACTTGAATGTGGCTTATTGTGAGATCAACAACTCTGATAAATAGCTTCATTATGGGCAATGAAACATATTGTTTTGATTCAAATCAATTATAGCAGTAGCAAGCTGACATCCGATCCTTCTAGTCATCTTCCCGCTCTCCCTCTCAAGCTGAACAGGACATCAGTAGACCTAGTTCACACACAGATATAAATACAAATTTAGCATTTGGGGGGAGAGAAGCCTTTGACTCGCCTCCTGAAGTGCCATCGTACACAGCACTGCCATTGGCCAGGCAGCACAAAAGTGTTTACCTCAGCAGGAGCAGGGCAGGCCAGGGCTCATGTTTGAGAACGCCTATCCATTGGACTGTGTAATGCAGTGTAGCTTAGTTTTATAGACACCATCCCAGCAGTGCGTTGGGAAGAAAGTACATTTTCTTAGAAAAATAGCTTTGCCCTGTGCATCTCCGTGTCTGTGCATCGCCGTGTCTGTGCATCTCCGTGTCTGTGCATCTCCCTGTCTGTGCATCTCCGTGTCTGTGCATCTCCGTGTCTGTGCATCTCCGTGTCTGTGCATCTCCCTGTCTGTGCATCTCCGTGTCTGTGCATCTCCGTGTCTGTGCCTCTCCGTGTCTGTGCATCTCCCTGTCTGTGCATCTCCGTGTCTGTGCATCTCCGTGTCTGTGCATCTCCGTGTCTGTGCATCTCCGTGTCTGTGCATCTCCGTGTCTGTGCATCTCCGTGTCTGTGCATCTCCGTGTCTGTGCATCTCCGTGTCTGTGCATCGCCGTGTCTGTGCATCTCCGTGTCTGTGCATCTCCCTGTCTGTGCATCTCCGTGTCTGTGCATCTCCGTGTCTGTGCATCTCCGTGTCTGTGCATCTCCCTGTCTGTGCATCTCCGTGTCTGTGCATCTCCGTGTCTGTGCCTCTCCGTGTCTGTGCATCTCCCTGTCTGTGCATCTCCGTGTCTGTGCATCTCCGTGTCTGTGCATCTCCGTGTCTGTGCATCTCCGTGTCTGTGCATCTCCCTGTCTGTGCATCTCCGTGTCTGTGCATCTCCGTGTCTGTGCCTCTCCGTGTCTGTGCATCTCCCTGTCTGTGCATCTCCGTGTCTGTGCATCTCCGTGTCTGTGCATCTCCGTGTCTGTGCATCTCCGTGTCTGTGCATCTCCGTGTCTGTGCATCTCCCTGTCTGTGCATCTCCGTGTCTGTGCATCTCCGTGTCTGTGCCTCTCCGTGTCTGTGCATCTCCCTGTCTGTGCATCTCCGTGTCTGTGCATCTCCGTGTCTGTGCATCTCCGTGTCTGTGCATCTCCTTGTCTGTGCATCTCCGTGTCTGTGCCTCTCCGTGTCTGTGCATCTCCGTGTCTGTGCATCTCCGTGTCTGTGCCTCTCCGTGTCTGTGCATCTCCCTGTCTGAGCATCTCCCTGTCTGTGCATCTCCCTGTCTGTATTTAATAGAATGGAAAGTTGTGACTGATGCTCACCCCCAAGGTAGGTGTGTGTGTGTGTGCTATAAGCGTTCATTGGAGCAGGTTTCTCATTCGCTCGCTCGGATGGTCTCTACCCGTAACTCTGTTTCTGTATGACTCAACACACGCACAAGCACACACATACCAACACATAACCACCTACACCTAAACTCACACACACACACACACACACACACACACACACACACACACACACACACACACACACACACACACACACACACACACACTAGTAATACAGGAGTGGACTGTATTATCCCATAACCCTAACCCTACCCCAAGCTAACCACTAACCCCTTACCATAACCTTAAACTTATCCCCTAAACCTAACCCAAACCCTCACTCTAAAGCTAACCACTAACCCCTTACCATAACCTTAAACTTATCCCCTAACCCAAACCCTCACTCTAAAGCTAACAACTAAGCCCTTACCATAACCTTAAACTTATCCCATAACCCTAACCCAAACCCAAACCCTCACTCTAAAGCTAACCACTAACCCCTTACCATAACCTTAAACTTATCCCATAACACTAACCCAAACCCAAACACTTACTCTAAAGCTAACCACTAATCCCTTACCATAACCTTAAACTTATCCCATAACCCAAACCCAAACACTTACTCTAAAGCTAACCACTAATCCCTTACCATAACCTTAAACTTATCCCATAACCCTAACCCAAACCCAAACACTTACTCTAAAGCTAACCACTAAGCCCTTACCCTAACCCCTATTCCAACTCTAACCCTAATTGCAACCCTAAACCTAACCCCTAAGCTTAAAATAGCCTTGGTCCTCATGTGGACGTAGGAAATGTCCCCACGAGAGAAAATGTTCCTTGTTTCCCTACCGTTGTGGGGACAAACACTCCATCTGTACACTGTACATCTCACACAGAGGTGGCATATTCTTAGACACTATAGGGAGCACATGCACAGAACAGAGACACGGAGAGCAGAGACACTGAGAGATATATAGAGAGGGACATGACAGAGTGAGAAGGAGGGAGACAGTCAGGCAGAAAGAGTGAGGTGGGTGAGGAGAGAGGGAGGAATTGAAGGGTGTCGGAAAGAGAGAGAGGGAGGTTGATGAGAGAGGGAGGAAGAGAGAGGAGGGTGACGAGAGAGGGAGAAAGAGAAGTGGTCAGGAAAAGAGAGGAGGGTGATGAGAGAGAGGGAGAAAGAGAAGCGGTCAGGAAAAGAGAGGAGGGTGATGAGAGAGGGAGAAAGAGAAGCGGTCAGGAAAAGAGAGGAGGGTGATGAGAGAGAGGGAGAAAGAGAAGCGGTCAGGAAAAGAGAGGAGGGTGATGAGAGAGGGAGAAAGAGAAGCGGTCAGGAAAAGAGAGGAGGGTGATGAGAGAGGGAGGAAGAGAGAGGAGGGTGATGAGAGAGGGAGAAAGAGAATATGTCAGGAAAAGAGAGGAGGGTGATGAGAGAGAGGGAGTAAGAGAGAGGAGGGTGATGAGAGAGAGGGAGAAAGAGAAGCGGTCAGGAAAAGAGAGGAGGGTGATGAGGGAGAAAGAGAAGCGGTCAGGAAAAGAGAGGAGGGTGATGAGAGAGAGGGAGAAAGAGAAGCGGTCAGGAAAAGAGAGGAGGGTGATGAGAGAGGGAGAAAGAGAAGCGGTCAGGAAAAGAGAGGAGGGTGATGAGAGAGAGGGAGGAAGAGAGAGGAGGGTGATGAGAGAGGGAGAAAGAGAAGCGGTCAGGAAAAGAGAGAAGGAGGGTGATGAGAGAGGGAGAAAGAGAAGCGGTCAGGAAGAGAGAGAAGGAGGGTGATGAGAGAGGGAGAAAGAGAAGCGGTCAGGAAGAGAGAGAAGGAGGGTGATGAGAGAGGGAGAAAGAGAAGCGGTCAGGAAGAGAGAGAAGGAGGGTGATGAGAGAGGGAGAAAGAGAAGCGGTCAGGAAGAGAGAGAAGGAGGGTGGTGAGAGAGAGGGAGAAAGAGAAGCGGTCAGGAAGAGAGAGAAGGAGGGTGATGAGAGAGGGAGAAAGAGAAGCGGTCAGGAAGAGAGAGGAGGAGGGTGATGAGAGAGAGGGAGAAAGAGAAGCGGTCAGGAAGAGAGAGAAGGAGGGTGATGAGAGAGAGGGAGAAAGAGAAGCGGTCAGGAAGAGAGAGGAGGGTGATGAGAGAGGGAGAAAGAGAAGCGGTCAGGAAAAGAGAGGAGGGTGATGAGAGAGGGAGGAAGAGAAGCGGTCAGGAAGAGAGAGAAGGAGGGTGATGAGAGAGAGGGAGAAAGAGAAGCGGTCAGGAAGAGAGAGGAGGGTGATGAGAGAGGGAGAAAGAGAAGCGGTCAGGAAAAGAGAGGAGGGTGATGAGAGAGGGAGGAAGAGAAGCGGTCAGGAAGAGAGAGAAGGAGGGTGATGAGAGAGGGAGAAAGAGAAGCGGTCAGGAAGAGAGAGAAGGAGGGTGATGAGAGAGGGAGAAAGAGAAGCGGTCAGGAAGAGAGAGAAGGAGGGTGGTGAGAGAGAGGGAGAAAGAGAAGCGGTCAGGAAGAGAGAGAAGGAGGGTGATGAGAGAGGGAGAAAGAGAAGCGGTCAGGAAGAGAGAGGAGGAGGGTGATGAGAGAGAGGGAGAAAGAGAAGCGGTCAGGAAGAGAGAGAAGGAGGGTGATGAGAGAGGGAGGAAGAGAAGCGGTCAGGAAAAGAGAGGAGGGTGATGAGAGAGGGAGGAAGAGAAGCGGTCAGGAAAAGAGAGGAGGGTGATGAGAGAGGGAGGAAGAGAAGCGGTCAGGAAAAGAGAGGAGGGTGATGAGAGAGGGAGAAAGAGAAGCGGTCAGGAAGAGAGAGAAGGAGGGTGATGAGAGAGGGAGGAAGAGAGAGAGTCAGAGTGAGGAGTTAGAGAGAAACATGGCAGAAAGAGAGAGATATCTATTTTTTTTGTTGCTTTGGCAATATAATGTAAACATATGTTTCCCATGCCAATAAAGCCCTTTGCATTGAATTGAGTTGAATTGAGATAGAGGGAGAAAGAGACGCGGCAGAAAAGAGAAAGTCTGTGAGGAGAGAGAAGAGGCGATGGTATGAATCTTTATGAAGGAAAAAGGATAGAGAAGCTCAGTGATAATCCAATCTGTTGTCAGCAGTTCTGCCTCAGTGCTCAAATGTGTGTGTGTGTGTGTGTGTGTGTGTGTGTGTGTGTGTGTGTGTGTGTGTGTGTGTGTGTGTGTGTGTGTGTGTGTGTGTGTGTGTGTGGCCTGGTCAGAAGAGATAAAGCACACCACTGTCGTCAGCCTCACACACGTCCACGCCATAGAGACGTCACAAGCCTCCCTCTCGCCTCCCTCTCTTTCGCTCTCTTTCTATCGTTACCCCTCTCTCTCCCTTTCTCTCTTTACCACTCTCTCTTTCTCTCTTTAACACTCTCTCGTTCTCTCTTTACCTCTCTCTCGTTCTCTCTTTACCTCTCTCTCTCTTTCTCTCATTACCATTCTCTCTCTTTCTCTCTTTACTTCTCTCTCGGTCTCTCGTTACCTCTCTCTCTTTACATCTCTCTCTTTCTCTCATTACTTCTCTCTCTTCCTCTCGTTACCTTTCTCTCTCTTTCTCTCTTTACATCTCTCTCTTTCTCTCTTTACTTCTCTCTCTTTCTCTCTTTACTTCTCTCTCTTTCTCTTCACCTTTCTCTCTCTTCCTCTCATTACCTTTCTCTCTCTTTCTCTCTTTACTTCTCTCTCTTTCTCTCTTTACTTCTCTCTCTCTCTTTTACTTCTCTCTCTTTCTCTTCACCTTTCTCTCTCTTCCTCTCATTACCTCTCTCTTTCTCTTCTTCTCGTTACCTTTCTCTCTCTTCCTCTCATTACCTTTCTCTCTCTTTCTCTCTTTACTTCTCTCTCTTCCTCTCGTTACCTCTCTCTCTCTCTTCCTCTCGTTACCTCTCTCTCTCTGTCTCTCGTTACCTCTCTCTCTCTTTCTCTTGTTACCTTCCTCTCTTCCTCTCATTACCTCTCTCTCTCTTCCTCTCTTCCTCTCATTACCTCTCTCTCTCTCTTTACTTCTCTCTCTGTCTCTCGTTACCTCTCTCTCTCTGTCTCTCGTTACCTCTCTCTCTCTCTCTCTTTACTTTTCACTTCTCTCCTTCTCTCGCTACATTTTTCTCTCTAACTCTCTCTTTATCTCTTTACCTCTCTCCTCTCTCTCCTCCCCTCTCTTATTCTCTCATACTCCACTGCATCTGGACGATTGTTTTGTCATCTACCTCGTGGTCCTGCTCTTCTCTGATTGGGCTAGAGCCTTTCTAACTGGAGGCTGGGATTGGTTCCCAGACCTTGTGCGAGTCGTCGGGCTGTTTCTGTGTGTAATGCAGCTGAGACTGTACCCCCCCCAGTGGCATCTAGATTACAGTATGAACTCACTGTCTGACTAGAGATTCTACAGTAGTACGTGATTAAGATTAGACAGGGGTAAAGGCGGGGCCAACACTTAGACCAGAGAGTTATGGAGGTAGCATCAATCAGTATGATGCTGTATTTGACTGGGCTGGGAAAGAGAGAGAGATACGGAGAGAGATGGAGAGAGATGGACAGATAGTTAGAGGATTGAAACATGCGTCAGGTAAAATGTTGGTTTTTATTATAGGAGAGATGGAGAGAAGTGATAGAGGAGAAAGGGAGAGACGGAGAGAAGTGTGTGTTATTTAGGAGAAGTGAGGAGAGAATGAAGGAAAAAGCGATTTACTTTTTTAAAAGGGAACGATGGAGTGAGAGAGATTAGGAGTGAGAGAGACTAGGATGGGGAGAGATAAGGAGTGAGAGAGACTAGGAGTGAGAGAGACTAGGAGTGAGAGAGATTAGGAGTGAGAGAGATTAGGAGTGAGAGAGATTAGGAGTGAGAGAGACTAGGAGTGAGAGAGACTAGGAGTGAGAGAGATTAGGAGTGAGAGAGACTAGGTGTGAGAGAGATTAGGAGTGAGAGAGATTAGGAGTGAGAGAGACTAGGAGTGAGAGAGATTAGGAGTGAGAGAGATTAGGAGTGAGAGAGACTAGGAGTGAGAGAGATTAGGAGTGATAGAGATTAGGAGTGATAGAGATTAGGAGTGAGAGAGATTAGGAGTGAGAGAGACTGCATCTGACCAGGCTGGGGAAGGAAAAGAGGACAAGAAAGAGGGGAAAAGAGAGTAGGGCCCCGACAAAAATACATCTTGGTCGACCAATAAGAAAACCTGTTCCCGACCCTCCTCGTCGCCTTGGCAAATTCTGCCGTGACACCGCTGAAGTTGCCAGTAATAGGCTACACCAGGAGTTGGCAACCATTTTGAGTGACAAGTTATCTTTCCATTTCTATTGATCTGCATGCCAGTTAGGATTTTGTGGAACAGTTTAATTTCATGTATAATAAAAAATTCTAAATGAAAATTATACAAATCTAGAAGTAACTTATATTGCCATTGCAGGGTAGCCTAGTGGTTAGAGCATTGGACTAGTAACCGGAAGGTTGTGATTTCAAACCCCCGAGCTGACAAGGTACAAATCTGTTGTTCTGCCCCTGAACAGGCAGTTAACCCACTGTTCCCAGGCCTTCATTGAAAATAAGAATGTGTTCTTAACTGACTTGCCTGGTTAAATAAAGTTAACTTTTTTTTAAATTTTTATGTAAAATGTCCTATAAATCACATTGGCTACGCATGGCCTGTCAGCATGGAATTGGAAATGTTGTATCAACTAGTGTTTTAACTTGGTAAAAGTGGTAACATTGTAGAAAATATTCTAGGTCCTCCGAGTTTCCTGCGTCAGTGAGCTCCGGACAGACAGACACTGCTGTAGGCTCTTTGTGCAAAGGATAAGAAGGAAACAGGTAGGCCTATTTCCACCGGATCAGAGCATGACGTTTTTTTCCCCTTTCATGCTGAGTGTTAATCGAAAGGGAGAGAGCTGGAACTATTTTTCAAATAGGCTATGTTGAGGAACTATTGTAATTCTTAAAAAACAGACTTTGTTTACTTGCTGTTTGAGACAAAGAAAAAATGACTTTGAGAAGCTCCACAGTGGTGGTCAGTTAAGACAATCAGAAATAGTATTGGATTCACAAAAAAGCACACTTCTAGGTCTACATTTGTGCGCAGGCCAGGTAGACAGACTAGTTCTACTTCTTTGTGTAATCAGGTACTCAAGATTAACAGGAGCACTCCAAATAAAAGACATTGAATAAATTGACAACTTGTAAAAGTGTACGGGAGCCCAGGTTGTGCGCTCTAGAAACAACATGTCCACTCCTACAATGACAATGATAAGACCGCTATAATAGTATAGTGAAAGCATTAACAGAAATCACTGTAACCAAACAAACATTGTAGATTAGAAATGACAGTAAGTAATGGTAAATGTACTACTGGTGATACTGGTGTGCCACCCCCGCGGCTTCCACAGTGGATTAGTCCACTCAGACAGGCCTCTACGATGGATTAGTCCACTCAGACAGGCCTCTACAATGGATTAGTCCACTCAGACAGGCCTCTTCAATGGATTAGTCCACTCAGACAGGCCTCTACAATGGATTAGTCCACTCAGACAGGCCTCTTCAATGGATTAGTCCACTCAGACAGGCCTCTACAATGGATTAGTCCACTCAGACAGGCCTCTTCAATGGATTAGTCCACTCAGACAGGCCTCTACAATGGATTAGTCCACTCAGACAGGCCTCTTCAATGAATTAGTCCACTCAGACAGGCCTCTTCAATGGATTAGTCCACTCAGACAGGCCTCTACAATGAATTAGTCCACTCGGACAGGTCTCTAAAATGGATTAGTCCACTCAGACAGGCCTCTTCAATGGATTAGTCCACTCAGACAGGCCTCTACAATGGATTAGTCCACTCAGACAGGCCTCTTCAATGGATTAGTCCACTCAGACAGGCCTCTACAATGGATTAGTCCACTCAGACAGGCCTCTACAATGGATTAGTCCACTCAGACAGGCCTCTTCAATGAATTAGTCCACTCAGACAGGCCTCTTCAATGGATTAGTCCACTCAGACAGGCCTCTACAATGAATTAGTCCACTCAGACAGGTCTCTAAAATGGATTAGTCCACTCAGACAGGCCTCTACAATGAATTAGTCCACTCAGACAGGCCTCTACAATGGATTAGTCCACTCAGACAGGCCTCTACAGTGGATTAGTCCACCCAGACAGGCCTCTACTATGAATTAGTCCACTCAGACAGACCTCTACAATGGATTAGTCCACCCAGACAGGCCTCTACTATGGATTAGTCCACCCAGACAGACCTCCACAATGGATTAGTCCACCCAGACAGACCTCTACAATGGATTAGTCCACTCAGACAGACCTCTACAATGGATTAGTCCACCCAGACAGGCCTCTACAATGGATTAGTCCACTCAGACAGACCTCCACAATGGATTAGTCCACCCAGACAGACCTCTACAATGGATTAGTCCACTCAGACAGACCTCTACAGTGGATTAGTCCACCCAGACAGACCTCTACAGTGGATTAGTCCACCCAGACAGACCTCTACAATGGATTAGTCCACTCAGACAGACCTCTACAATGGATTAGTCCACCCAGACAGACCTCTACAGTGGATTAGTCCACTCAGACAGGCCTCTACAATGGATTAGTCCACCCAGACAGACCTCCACAATGGATTAGTCCACCCAGACAGACCTCTACAATGGATTAGTCCACTCAGACAGACCTCTACAATGGATTAGTCCACCCAGACAGGCCTCTACTATGGATTAGTCCACCCAGACAGGCCTCTACTATGGATTAGTCCACCCAGACAGGCCTCTACAATGGATTAGTCCACCCAGACAGACCTCCACAATGGATTAGTCCACCCAGACAGACCTCTACAATGGATTAGTCCACCCAGACAGACCTCTACAATGGATTAGTCCACCCAGACAGACCTCCACAGTGGATTAGTCCACTTAGACAGGCGTGAATCAGACAGGTGTGTGCCATAATATATATATATATATAAATATTGGTTGCTGCTGTGATGGCACACTGTGGTATTTCACCCAACTGATATGGGAGTTTATCAAAATTGGATTTGTTTAAAAAATCTTTGTGAGTCTGTGTAATCTGAGGGAAATGTGTGTCTCTAATATGGTCAGGTATTCTGTCATTGTCTACTGTCTCTTTCGGGCCAAATAACATTCTAGTTTGGTCCATTTTTTTGTTAATTCTTTCCAATGTGTCAAGTAATTATCTTTTTGATTTCTCATGATTTGGTTGACTCTAATTGTGCTGTTGTCCTGGGGCTCTATGGGGTCTGTTTGTGTTTGTGAACAGAGCCCCAGGACCAGCTTGCTTAGGGGACTCTTCTCCAGGTTCATCTCTCTGTAGGTGATGGCTTTGTTATGGAATGTTTGGGAATCAATTCCTTTTAGGTGGTTATAGAATTTAACGTCTCTTTTCTGTATTTTGATAATTAAGCGGGTATCAGTCTAATTTTCTTTCTCTTTCTTTCTCTCCCTCTTTCTCTTTCTCTCTATGTCTCTCTCTATCTCTTTCAATTCAATTATTTGCATGATGTATCCATGTACATATTGCCAAAGCTTACTTTGGAGGTTTACAATATTAACATCATTAAAATAATAATAATCATTTTTGTCAACAGGACAACAGCAACAACAATAATCAAAGGTCAAAATAACCAACACATTGAACAATAACAATAAGCATACAGTAGAGGACATGTGCAGGTTGGTTGGTCTGTCAGACACTGTCCCTCATCTTATGGCAGGCAGCAATGTAGTGCGCTGCCAACCCACAGCTCTCTGTGTCCTAACCCAACAGGACAGGTAGCCTATTCTCATCAGAGAGGTCTTCAATGTAGTGCGCTGCCAACCCACAGCTCTCTGTGTCCTAACCCAACAGGACAGGTAGCCTATTCTCATCAGAGAGGTCTTCAATGTAGTGCGCTGCCAACCCACAGCTCTCTGTGTCCTAACCCAACAGGACAGGTAGCCTATTCTCATCAGAGAGGTCTTCAATGTAGTGCGCTGCCAACCCACAGCTCTCTGTGTCCTAACCCAACAGGACAGGTAGCCTATTCTCATCAGAGAGGTCTTCAATGTAGTGCGCTGCCAACCCACAGCTCTCTGTGTCCTAACCCAACAGGACAGGTAGCCTATTCTCATCAGAGAGGTCTTCAATGTAGTGCGCTGCCAACCCACAGCTCTCTGTGTCCTAACCCAACAGGACAGGTAGCCTATTCTCATCAGAGAGGTCTTCAA